>NC_046661.1:128469741-128499979 GCF_010883055.1 Belonocnema kinseyi
ATTTTACGTTAGCGTGAATTAAAGCCAAATATGTTTTTTATTAATTTCGTGTTTTTACTTTCACAAAAATATAATATCCCAGATCCTGTAAAATTCAGCTATCACAGGTCCATGTCCGTGTGAATATAGTAGGAGACGATGTGCATGACTGGGTTGCGCGCGCAACCCATCTCTCCTCTTCTGAAATTGAAAACTCGAAGGTGTACGATTGCCGGTCGGAACACTTCGGCGGTTCTATTTATATCTCTATCTGCTTTGAAATAAAATGAAGAGATTGGGATTTTAATATTTCCAGATTTCGATGCTGGCGATTCTCATGATTTGAATGCTTCGCGCGCCTCTTTATATGCGTATATTTTGAGGTTACGTTACTTCAAGTATAAAATATAAACATTATTTATCTTTATCTGAAAATGTAACTTATAGGATTGATTAAAAATTAATCGTATATATTGGTAAAGTTGAAAAATCGTTTTTTTTTTTTATAGAACATTGATCTTCTTGGTCGAAAATTCACCTTTTCTCTTGGAAATTTAAAAATTTTTTATCACAGTTTTTAGCTGGTAATTGAACTATTTCATTTTTTGGTTGAAATTTTATCCTGTACATTGTATTAGTCAAAACACCAATTATTCGATAGAAAATTAATTTATTTGTTTTCGATTATGTTTTTTTTTTTTTTAATTGAAAGAATTTTTAAATAAAATTTTTTCAATTATGACTTCAAATATTATTTCAGTCTTGAAAATTTTTTATTTTTAACCCATTCAATTTGAAATTTTTTAATTAAAAAAAGAAAATTTCGTTAATTATTAGCAATATTTGATTGTTCATTTAAAACAATCCATTATAAACAACTATTATTCGATAGAAAATTAATTTATTTGTTTTCGATTATGTTTTTTTTTTAATTGAAAGAATTTTTAAATAAAATTTTTTCAATTATGACTTCAAATATTATTTCAGTCTCAAAAAATTTTTATTTTTAACCCAGTCAATTTGAAATTTTTTAATTAAAAAAAGAAAATTTCGATAATTATTAGCAATATTTGATTGTTGATTTAAAACAATCCATTATAAACAACTATTATTCGATAGAAAATTAATTTATTTGTTTTCGATTATGTTTTTTTTTTAATTGAAAGAATTTTTAAATAAAATTTTTTCAATTATGACTTCAAATATTATTTGAGTCTCAAAAAATTTTTATTTTTAACCCATTCAATTTGAAATTTTTTAATTAAAAAAAGAAAATTTCGTTAATTATTAGCAATAATTGATTGTTCATTTAAAACAATCCATTATAAACAACTATTAGAAAATATACAGATTTGAAGAGAATGGTTCCAAATAAAAAGCCTTGAATTGTTAAAATTGTAATGATCTAAATTTTAACTTTGAACGCTACAATTTTAATTATAAAAAAGACTCAAATTAATTTAAAACTTGAAATTATTTCAAATCATTTGAAACACGATGTAGATATTTGCAGATTTAAACAAAATCAAGCCTTTTGACAATTGTAAAATATTTAAAAAGAATAACAAAAATTTTTGGGATTGCTAAGAAAATTGAAAATCACTTTTTATTTTGAAAAATTAATTTTGAGTGAGTATTTGAAAATATTTAAAATATAAAAAAAAAAGATTTAGGACGCTTTCAAGGCAATTTTTTTATTTTGAAGTTTTTTTAATGTTAGGAAAAAAATCTAATTAACAAAATATATTAATTCTCTACCCCAAAGTTTTCTTTAGAGTTAAACTTTCAACCAAATAGTTAAATTTTCAACCATGATTATAAGACGTTGTTAAAAAAGCATATTTTTTTACAAAGTAGTTCAGCTCTTAGTGAAATAATCGACTTTTAAGCCCAAGAAGATGTACAGTTGATATTTCAACCAAACAATTGCATTTTTGGTTAAATTTATAAGAAGCAAGGTCAATTTCCAACAAAATACATGAATTTTCAACGGAAATATTTAATTTCAAAGTCAAAAAGAGTATTATCTAGGAAACAGCTGAATTTTTAACCCAAAAATGATTTTTCAACAAAAATTTTAATTTTCGACCGAATAGTTTAACTTTCTATTAAATTGTTGACTTTTATCGCCCAAAAGATGCCTTTTTTACAAAACACTAAAATTTTTAACAAAAAAAGTTCATTTAAAGGCAAATAGTTGAATTTTAAACTATATTTATGAATATTTAATAAGAAAACATAAATTTTTTTACTAAGTAGTTCAACTTTAAGTAAATAATCGAATTTTCCACCCAAAAATTATGATTTTAATCTTTAACAATATATTTGCATTTACAACAAAACGAATTTGAAACCAAAAAATATTTACAGTTGAAATTTCAACCGAAAAATTTAATTTTTAACTAAAAAGTATAAATTTTCCATAAAACAATTTAAATTCTACAAAGAAAGAAGAATTTTTTAAGAAAATAAATGACTTTTTTAACCAAAAATGGTAGAGATAAATTGTCAGTTTCAAAAATGTATTTTCAACAACACATAAAACATATTTTCATCAGAATAGTTAACTTTTCAACGAAAGAGATGAACCTTCAGAAAAAAAAATTTAACAAAATAGTTACATTTTCAAGAAAATTATTAATTTTTCAACCAAATAATTGAGTTTTTATCCAAAAGAGATTTTGAATATGTTGTGGATATTTGAATTTTAATAACTGATAAAATTATAACGTGAATTATCAAAAAATTGTCTAAGTTTTTCTTTAGTGTGTGATATTGTTTAAACTAAAAAGAAGAAGGTAAATATTCGTATTACAAATCTATCTGTGTTACCTATCTATAAACATTTATATCAATAGTTTAAAAGAAAAACACTTTAAAGAAATATGTGATAATTTCTTGACAACGCACCTTATCGTTTTCTTAAACAGATGTAGTAATTATCTAGTTTGTAAAATATAAGGAAAAATCTTTATAAAAATATATAAATTTTTGGGAATTGGTTAAGTTTTAGCAATGTTAAGAGTACATAAATTTTTAAATGTAGTGTCAAAAAATTATCCAAGTAGAGTGGAGAACTTGCAATTGATCTATTGATAAACTACAAACTTTGAAAACTTAAATGACTAAATTGGAAGGAAGGTTATGTAATGAAATAAAAAAAAAACAATTTTGAGCCGTATATATAAATAAATATATTAGATCGGTGGAAAAAGCCTGAAAGGCATTAAAAACCACCGAAAAGGACATACAAAAAAATTTGGGAATAACCGATAAGATGAATTTTCGACCAAGAAAATTAATGATCTACAAAAAAAGACAAATTTCAAACAAAATACATGAATTTTCTACGAAATTATTTAATTTTAAAGTCAGAAAGACAAAGTATCTACAAAAAGTTGAATTTTTTAAGCGAAAAATATGAGTTTTCAATTAAAGAGTTAAACTTTCAACCAAAAAGTTAAATTTTTTAAATTTTCAGTTTCAAAAATGTATTTCCAACGAAAGAGATGAACCTTAAAATAAAAAATAAATAAATTTGAACAAAGTAGTTGAAGTTTTGATAGAAAAGTGGACTTTTTTTTTTTACAAAATAGTTACATTTTTAACAAAATAATTCATTTTTCCACCAAATAATTGCGATTTTATCTAAACGAGGTGAATTCCAAAATCGCTAATTTCTTTAATTTCTGTCAAATGCGGATCAAGATATAAATAAGACTATTATAATATAACACAATTATAATATTATCATTAACACACACACACACGATCCGGAAGGGAATTGTCGGCTAAACTAATCCAACAGATGGCGCTACAGAAAGTAGGTCTGTCTTTTTCATCGAATTGCATTAAGAAAAAGCAAAAATAATTAAAAACTTGATGCTGTTTGCAAATAAACAAAAAAAAAATAAATGAAAAATAAGTCTAACTATTACTAATTATTAAAAAAAAAAGTCATGAAAATATGTAGTTTAATATGAATAACATTTAATTTTGTGATACATTTTGAAAGCAGTTCGATCTTTATATTTTTGTGATTAATTTTGCTCATATTATTGATTTTATTATTTAAGTTAAACAAAATTATTTTTTGTTAAAATTATTAATGTAGCTAATGAAAAAATTAATAATATTAAAGACCTCAATGACAAAAATATTTAAAACAAATACATGATCAGAAGAATTAATAAAAAATATATGACGTATATTGTACATTATGGGAATAATTTGGTAAAACTCAATGAAAAGACTAATAAATGAGAAAGTGGATTTAATATTATTTGATATAATGTATATATTTATTTAAATTGAACCGAATATAATATATACATTTATACAGTGCAATCATTTATTTGTTTCTTAATCTTGAAAGCTTTTTTCTCGCTGCATTAAACCCCTTATAATTTCATTAACTATTTTTTATGTGTGTAAATGACTCCAATGACGGAGTAAAGGGGGAAATTTACTTTTTTCGTTCAGCTTGATGCTCCGAACTTTTGTCTTCTCTATATGTTTATTAATAATTTTTCTACTCAAAGCATGGAAGAACTGAAATTTTGTACATTACAATTTTTTACGTTTTGATAACTGATCAGAAAAACTTTACATTGTCTAAAATCAATGTTTAGGTACTCATAAAATACAAATAATTTGTTTATCATTTCATTTATTTGTTGGAAACAAATTTGATAAAAAAATTAACAAATAGTCTTATTATCGGTAAAATTTTTTGGTGCTAAAAGTGCTTCACATTAATGTAGGAATTACATTTAATAACAAAAATAATTTAAAAGTTTATAATAACTATTGTTATAAACCATTCTTGTGGAAAAATATTATAATTTGAGATTTTTCGAAATATTATTTCTTTCAAGCGCCAGGAAGACTTCCGATATTCCCTGAAATAATAAATATTTAATAATATTTGATAAAATATAACAATTTAAATTTTTGTAAATACATTAGATACAAAAATTCAAAATTTTGTTCCTTTCGCATAGAAATTTTTTTTACATTGGAAATATTTTAAACTATTGCACGAATAACTGCTAGTCACAAAAAATGTGAGAAGTTAACAATAACCATTGTTATGAATAATTCTCGTGACAAAATATTCAAATGTAAGGTTTTATCAAAATTTTTATTTTCTTTAACCGCTATAATGGCTACGGATATTCCTAATAAATGTATCTTTGATCATATTTAGTGGAATATAACAACTTACATGTATATAAACAATTTAAATAAAAAATTTCCCAATGTTGGCAGTATCACTCGGAAAAAGTCGGGTTTTCAATCGTAAGTTTAAATATTTTGTCACAAGAATTGTTAATAACAGTGCTTATCGTTAACTCTTCTAATATTTTTGTGACTAGCAATCATTCGTCCAATAGCTTAAAACATTTCCAGTGCAAAAAAAAATTTCTATACGAAAGGGCAAACATTTTAAATTTGTTTATCTAATTTGTTTACAAAAATTTAAATTGTTATATTTTATCAAATATTATTAAATATTTATTATTTAAAAAATACCTGAAGTCGTTCTGGCCATTGAAGGAAATTATAAATGGAAGAATCTCAAATTCTAATATTTTGACACAAAAATTGTTTATCACAGTGGTTATGATAAACTTTTAAATTATTTTTGTTATTAAATGTCATTTTTACATGAATGGGAAGCACTTTTGGCAAAAAAATTTTTTCACCTATAATAATACTTTCTTCATACTTTCACTGGAAAAAATTATTAATAAAAAAATCTCCTTTAAATTTAAATTTTTAAATAAAATTATTAGGGGCTGAATGCAGCGAGAAAAAAGCTTTCAAGATTAAGAAACAAATAAATTATTGAACTGTATAAATGTATTTATGATGTTGGGATCAATTTAAACAAATATATACATTATATTAAATCCATTTTCTCATTTATCATTCGTGTCATTGACTTTTTTCCAAATGATTTCCTCAAACATTTTTATTACAATTACCACTACTTTTTAAAAACATTTCCTTCAAAAGTTGAAATTTTAAAAATTTTAAAGGAACAAAGATTCTTTACTTTGCAACTTAAGTTGTAGTCTTACATATTCTAATTATTATTATATTTATATTGGATATAAGTAATATATTTTTCATTAATTCTTCTGAGCTACATTAATAATTTCAACGATAAATAATTTTATTTAACTTTAACAAATAATAAAAGCCATAATATGAGCAAAATAAATCACAAAAATATTAAGTTAGAACTGCTTTCAAAATGTATTTCAAAATTAAATTTTATTTACATTAAACTAGATATTTTCATGACTTTTTATTTTTTGAAATAATTAGTAATATTTAGACTTATTTTTTCATCTTTTTTTTTTATTTATTCATAACAGCATCAAGTTTTTAATTATTTTTGCTGTTTCTTAATGCAATTCAATGAAAAAGACAGACCTAATTCTTGTGGTGCCATCTGTTGGCTTAGTTTGACCGACATTTCCCCTCCGGATCGTAAGAAAACCACTACTGCATACACATACACGGTCGAGGCATTTTATTTTAATTTTATTTATAACATTTATATTTTATACTTGAAGTAACGTAACCTCAAAGTATACGCATATAAAGGGGCGAGCGAAGTATTCAAATCATGAGAATCACCAGCATCGAAATCTGGAAATATTAAAATCTCAATCTCTTGATTTTATTTCAAAGCAGATAGAGATATAAATAGAACCGCCGCAGTGTTCCGACCGGCAATCGTGTACCTTCGAGTTTTCAAATTCAGAAGAGGAGAAATGGGTTGAGCGCGCAACCCAGTCATGTACATTGTCTCCTACTATATTCACATGGACATAGACCTGAGATAGTATTGGAGTGTACCTCGTTTCAAATCTGGGATTACTAGTTTGCTTTGGTCCAAATTTGGCTGTTGGATTCTTGTTTTTTCTCTTCAACAGAAGAGTTTGCATCCATTTGATTATTGGACGTTAAATAGGATTTTTAATTTGGATTTTAATCTAATTTAAATTTCTTAAATATTAATGACATTTTTTTAAATGAAAACTATTGTGTCTGAACATCTGTCTTGGTGATTTATAAGTTAATATTTTTTGGTATCTTTAAGATTCGCATTATTGTGTTAAAACTTTTCTTGGACAAAAATAGAACTGGTTGGAAATAACAATCTTGTTAAAATTTCATACCTTTTTGGTTAAAAAATAGATTAATTAGCAGAAGATTTACTTATTGTTTACAATTCTTATTTTGGTGCTGGAATCTTCTTTGGAAGAAAATTCAACTATTTTGTTGAAGGTTTTTTTTAATTCATCGGTTTTTAAAAAATTGTAATCTTTTTTTAATCAAAGTGCTATCAAAACGTCAGGGGCATACAAACAAAATTTGATAATATGCGACAATCAGTTCCAACTTGCTCTTACAATATTATTGTTTTTTCTGAGACGTATTGACACAAAGAGATAAATTCCGCGGAATTAGGATTTATGGAATACGACATTTTAAGAATAGATCGCAATGTTTTAACCAGTGACTGTCAACGTGGTGGCGGTGTTATGATAGCGGTGGATCAGGAGTTGGGGGTGTGTTAATCTCCCCACTAATATTACTTCCCTAGAGCATGTCGTTATCAAAATAGTAATAGGCAAATCCATCCACATCATGGGAGCCTTTTACATTCCACCTAATGCCCTCCTCATCAAATACGTTGCCCTATGCTCGGTACGACCAGGCCTTTCCTTCGCCTTCCCAATCGCAGCTTTTAGCATATTTGATAACGTAACATGCTTTACGCTTCCTGGAACGAAAAACCAGATCTCCAGGACAGTTGCAGACACGATCTCGGACACATTAGATTATCTAACCTTAGTACAAGTAAGTAACAAGGTTAATGACCATGGCTCAATATTAGACTTAGTTTTCACCAATAGCAAAACGGAATCTGTAGAAATAGCAATAGATCCCCTCCTACCCATTGACAACTACCACCCTCCCCTGTTCCTAAAAAAATTTAAAAACAATGTTTTCAATGAAGTTCTTCCCGAAAATGACACACATGTGCGTTACAATTTTACGATCGCCAATATTGCAGCTATCTGTTCGTTCTTATCTGATATTGATTGAGATTCCTTATTCGACAATATAACAATAGACGAGGCCATCGAACAATTTCAAGCGTATGTGTACTTCGCCGTCGAATATTTTGTGCCCATGATGATTTGCAAATCATCGGCATATCCATACAGTGAAGAGCTTAAAAAGTTAATAACAGCGAAAAAGGTTGCCCACCTTAAATACAAGCAAACACAAACTAACATTGATTATCAACGGTTTTCTAATTTAAGGGCCCAGAGTAAACGTCTCGTTCACTCGTGTTACAAAAATACCTCGCCAATACTGAAAGATGAATTATATTGAACCCGAAATCTTTTTGAAGATACACGAACTCAATGCGTGAAAAGACTGGCAATCTAAATCAAATGACATTACGCGGAGTAACTGCTGATACCAGTGAAGATATAGCCGGCCTCTTTGCATCTTCTTTTAAATCGGTCTACTCAATTTTTCTTTCGCTAAATCGGTCGACTTTTTGAATATTCATATATGCAGAAACGAGATTAAAGATAAGCGGAAGGTAATTTTTCGTTCGAGTGGAGAAAGGTTATCGTGAGCCCCATTCTCAAAAGCGTGAACCCTAACGAAGTCAAAAACTACTGACACGTAACCATACACAATGCGATTCCCAAAATCGTTGAAAATAAAATTGGTCACAAATTTTACCTTGCCTCAGCAAATACCATCATCGAAGAGCAGCATGGCCTAATTAAAGAGATAGAATCCGTCTTGCAGATTGACGTTATATACACTGATTTTTTGAAAGTGTTTGACAACTTAGATCATGTAATTCTTGTAGCTTAGTTTGGACCCCTGGGGGTCCCAAATGAAATGCTTATGTGGCTAGCAGGCTATCTTAGCGATAGATGGCAGTCAGTTCGCGTCAAAAGCAGTTTTGAAACCCTTTAAAGCCACTTCCGGAGACCCTTAAGGTTCGCACCTCTGCCCTCTCATATTCCTTCTCCATGTAATATCTATGTCCATGTCAACAATATTAGTTTGATTCTAAAACTCTTTGTCTTTCTTTTCTGAAGATCTAAGATTCTACAAAACTATGCACTCTCATTCTGATTGAATCAGCCTGCAGTCTGATCTCGAACGTCTGCAGATAGGGTACACTCAGAATTGGATGCAACTGGACATACAGAAGTCGCCGATCATAACTTTCTCGAGAAGCAAATCTATCCTAAATTATCAGTACAACATGGCAGGAGATGAACTTCCCAGCATTATCATGATGCTAGACACTGCGATACTCCTAGATGACGCTTTGACATTAAACGCCCAAGCTGCAACTGCAATCAATAAAGCCCTCAGATCACTAGGCTTTGTCACGAGAAATTCATCGAAATTTAAGAACACGCTGGCTCTTAAAGCATTGTATTTCTCGCCGGTAACACCGCTCATAGAGTTAGCCTCAGTGGTATAGTACAAGAATTGATTTTCAACAAAGTAATTTAATTTTCCTCTAGGTAGTTGAATTTTCCAACAACAAAAAAATATATATATAAATACGAATATCTAACTAAAAAGTTAAAGCATGAGCAAAAAAGATGATTTTGACCACATGGTAGAATTTTGAACTAAAAAGAATACTTTTTTAAATAAAGATGTAATGGTTCAATTTTTATTAGGGAGAAGTTGATTTTCAACAGACTATCAACAAATTCAATAAAAATCTCAAAAACAAGATAAATTTTTAACAAAGTACAATTTTTAACTAACTTGTTTTAATTTTTGAACAAAAAGGGTGAGTTTTTAAAAAAATGTTTAAATTTGAAACTAGGAAAACGGAAGTATAGGGAAGAATGTGAAGCGTGAAATATGAAAGTGATTTTCAAACTTACTATTTTCTTATTGAACTGCATCAAGAAACGTCCTAAACTTTATCTTAGTTCATAACGTTATTTTACTGCCCCCCCCCCCCCAAGTTTTACCAACCACAATTTTTGGCGAGACCCCCCAACCCCTTTCCATCAAGTTTTTAATGTAGTTTATAGATGGTCCCTAAGGGCGACAAAAAAAGTATCTCAAAGATAAAAAAATGTATCTCAGATGAACATTTTATGATTTTAAAAGTTTTAAAATTTAACTATTCAAACTTTAAAATCAAATTCAGGCTATTTCCACGATTCTCACAATTAAAAAATACATTTTTTTTCAGTTGTTCTTTAAGCATTTATGATCATTATTATTCAACACTAATCACTTTATTATTGTAAAAGTGGTTTCAGAGTACACAGCCAAAAATTTCTCTTAAAACAGGGGAAAGAGCATGATTTTTCAAAAAATGAGTCAAAAAAATTCTTGAAAATAATACTAAAGAAGGTGCCATATTCTAAAAATTGCAAGTCAAAAAATATTATATTTATTCATAAAAAACTGTAATTTACAACCAAACCAAACTTTCAGCCTGAAAGGACGAATTTTTATCGGAAAAGATAAATGTTCAACAAGATAGTAGAAATTTCGAATAATTAAATTTTTAATTAAATGGTCGAATTTTTAATCAAAAGAGGTTAATTATGGAACAAAAATATAATAGTAGACTTTTCAAATAAAAAGAAATAACTTTCAATCAAATACTCGTATTCAGTTTTTCTTTAATAACACGTTTCAGACTAAAACAACGTTGACACAAGAGGATAAATTGTTGTCTAGAAATTTTTGCGCAAGCGAAAAAAATTAAATCGTCTTGCTCCAGGGTGGCCACTGTTTTTCAAAGTTTCGTCTCCCGGCTTTCTCCCGGTTCTCCCGATCAATATTTTTTATTCCTTCCGGCTCATAAGAAAATTAACTTTCTTTGCGAAACCTACAGCTTTTTCATATATATTATCAATTACGGAAGTCAATAAATATCAGCAAACCTTTTTGTAAGAAGTTATCGTTTAGTCAATAGAAACCGAGAAAATGGTAGAAAAAAAATATTTTTTTGCAAAAAGCGATCAGAAAACGACCATACATTGTTCCTAAATGGTGTACAAATTTTTATTTAACAGGAGCATGGCTTGACCGTTAAAGAGTTGAACCAATTTTTTAATATAAGGTTTTTAACAATAATTAATAATTTTGAATTTTAAGCGTCTGAAATTTAAAACGATGACAATGTGAAAACGTTAAAAATGGAATATTTTAAGATTCATATTTGTAAAATTGGGTCATTCAAAATTCAGAGGAATTACAAATGTATTTTTTATGATAAAAAGTGTTCAAAATTAAATAATAAAAGAATGAAAACTTTAAAATTTGAGTTATTTTAATTCAAAGCGATAAAAATTTGTCAATTTAATATTGAAAACTAAATCGAATCTTTCATAGGCAAAGTTTCTGAAATTCTAGAATTTAAAATTGTCATTAAATAATAAAAGTACGAGTTAACATTGAAACTGAGTAGACAACTTTTTCTAAAGTGAAAAATGAATTGAATTTTTCTTTAAAAAAACCTTTCCAAATAGATAAGAATTTTAAATGGAAAACGTTACAACTGAAAAAATTTCTACTCCGGAACGTTGAAACTTAAACGAACGCGAACTTCATTTAAGACTGAAAAAAATTTTAGTCAACAAGAATTGTGATAAAAAACTTGGTTAGACTATACCCCTTTAAAATTTAAATTATTTGAAGTAAAATTAAAAAGCTCAAAAAATAATTTTCAAATTGCTAATGCTACTTTCCAAAACTTGAACATTTCAATATTATTAAAAGTCATTAAAAGACATATTAGTTTAAATCGTCAACTAAAAATCGGACAATTTTAAGATATTACATTGAAAATTAAAATTAAGTTAAAGAATACAAGACAATATTCTATAATATGATTTATATATTTTAAATTGTACAATATTATGCTTTTAAATTCGAAATTCCTTTATATTGACATCTAAAATTATTAAATTCAAAACTTACATCGAGGCTTTTAATATTCAATTTTGCAATATTTATTAGCGAAATGGTCCTAAAATTTTAAATATTTGAATTTGAAACTACAATATTGCGAAATTTAAAATTCAAAACCACAAAAAATTAATCTAAAAACTAATTGAAGAGAAACTTTAGTTTTAAGGCAGTATCAAGTGACATTTAAAAGGACTGGATAAATTTTTTTACTCAAATATGTGATTTTGTCAAATCGAAAGTCACTGTCACTTTCACCATTCCAAATTGCAGAATTTTAATTACTGCGAGAATTAATGTGAAACTTTACAGTTTAATTATTCTAAACACTTTGAAAATTATATACTTTCTAGTTTGAAACTTTCAATAATTAAAAAATGCATTAATTATCAAATACACGGGAAATCTCCCGGTGTAATATTTCTCTCCCGGACTTAAATCGGGTTTTTTACCGGCTTTCTTCGAGGCTTTCTCCTGGTTCTCCCGATTCTCCCGCGTGGTTGGCCACCCTGAGTTCCCATGTGTCGCGGCAAGTGGATAAAATAATTGCATTTTCAACAAAATAATTAAATTTTTGAGATGAAATCTGCATAAAAAATATAATAGTGTACTTTTTAATGAAAGAAGAATTTACTTTCTTTTAACCGACTTTTCTATCAGAAGATTGATTATCAATCCAAAAGAACCAATTTTTTATCGATATTTTAACGGAGATGGATGGTTCCACTGAGCGCGATTCCGAATAGTTTTTTTTTTTAAGTTGAGACGATATTTATTGCAAAAGGGAAAACAAATTTGATTTCACAAAAATCTTAAGAAAGGAATTTGGCATTTTTTATATTAGTTTCTTGTAAAAGTTTTATATCGCTACATTTGGTGAAAACTGCTTCCAATAATTAGTGTCTTAAATTATAATATACACTGCAACCTGGCATTCAGAAAGGTTTCGGTTATGTTTTGAAGTAGCCTTGACCTTAAGTCCCAGGAATCCGAATGTAAGCAAGAAAGTCCGCCTGAACCATTTCTGTTGGATTTGGACGCATAGCGCAACTTGTTGCAACTAAAGCGCTAAAGTGCGGATCTTATGCTGTTTGTCAAGCTTGAGTGAGCACCTCGTTTCTTTTAGCCCCCGCTCCCCGCATCACTAAAATTCAGTATCAATTCTGGAAATATCGTAATTCTGAAGTTTCTGATTCCAGGTTACAGTGCATTTGCTTGTAGGAAAAAGAAAACTTCTTATTTGTCAACTTTTTACAGAAGGTTGAAAATAGTAGTTTCTGGCGGAAAATATAAGCGCATATAAAACAATTTTATACATAAAATAAATAATAAAACATTAAAGAATGTATTATCAAGATAATGTGTTCTCATGAATCCCATTATTGTTGATTTCACTCTCAAGAATTTATTGTCTATAATAAAAAAGAGGAACCTTGAGAGGAAATGATGTGTCTATTTCTGAAATTTGAAAACAAATTAGCATTTATTTCCAGTTAATAAAACTTATGATACGAGGGGTGTTCAAAAAGTAAGTTTCCCTGCTCCGGGAAAAAAACAAAACAAAATTTTTAGGTTAAATTTATTATTATATTTATTATTATTTATTGTTTGACTCGTAAACTATTTTTCTATACAGTCCCCTTGGACTTGAATACATTTTTTATATCTGTTCTCAAGCTTTGACAAACCTTGTTTATAAAAATCCGTGCCCTGTTTTTTAAAGAATAATTTAACAAAGTCTTTCAGCTTATCATTTGATTTAAAGTGATGGCCACCAAAACTTTCCTTTAACTCAGGAGAAAGAAAAAAGTCACTTGGTGCGAGATCTGGAGAGTAGGGTGGGCGATCAAAAATTTTCCATTTGAATTTTCCCAGTAAGGTTTGTTTTTTTTCCTGAATGAGGCCGTGCATTGTCGTGAAAAAGCAACGCTTTTCTCGATAATTTTCCAGGACGCTTTCGTTTAATGGCACTTTAAAGTTTATTTAACACTTCACAGTAACGATCTGCATTTATCGTGGTACCGGGTTCAAGAAAATCAATCAACAGAACACCTTCGTTGTCCCAAAAAACTGTGGCCATAACCTTACCAGCAGAATACTAGATTTTTGCCTTTTTTGGAGCACTCTCTTCTGATTTCTTCCAAACCATACTTTGTCGCTTCATTTCAGGGTTTGTGTGGTGAACCCACGTTTCATCCCCTGTCACAATGCGTGAGTAAACATTTTCGTTTTCATCTTCAAGCATGTCAAGAAATTTTCCTGCAGACTGAAGTCTTTTTTGTCTGTGATCATCTGAAAGCAGGCGTGGGACCTACCTCGCACAAACTTTACGGTAACCAAGATGATCTGTTATGATTGTGTGGATTGAAGTTCGACAAATATCGATTCTTATTATCGATAACTTCTTCATCATGAACTTCTCCGCGTCCCTCGAGAAAATATGTACGCCACCGACGCACCATTTAAACACTCATGCATTTGTCACCATAAATATGCACTAATTCAGTGTGAATTTCGTTGACATTAAGCCCTTTTGCGGTTAAAAAGCGAATAAATGCACGCAACCCACAAGTGGACACATTTTTCACAGGTAGCTCCATGGTTTCCGAGCCGGTACTGATAAAAAAAATTTTTCGGCAGCTAAGACCGATTCCGCTCTTATCGGTATATCCTAAACTAAAACTATGTTCAGTCCCAGCTCGCTACATGGCGCTGGGGCTAAACGGCAGACTAGGGAAACTTACTTTTTGAACACTCCTCGTACATTCGAAACCTTGTCACGCATTGTTTTATTAATTATAAAAAGTTTATTCACACATTGCGATAATCATTACTGTACAGTAATTTCTTAAAAAGTTTTAAGAATCATTTAAATTTGAATTGATAATAGAAATCTTTTTGATAATTAATTATAAAAGCGTAGAATATTTTTCGGAAAACGAAACTCACAATTTTTTGCAAATATTACCAAAATTTATCGTGAACCAATAAAAACTTCAACAGTTTAATATTCTTGATATCACTAAATAAAATCAGGTAGTCCAGATTTGGAGTAGAAAATCCGATGTCTACACGCCAGGGGCCAAACAATAATACTAACTGCAGTGGATAAAACTTTATTTTTCTTTTATAAAATCATAAAAACAAATATTTTTCACCATAAATAATTGATTATGAATATTTATAAAGGGAATAAATAAATATTTTAGATAGAAATTTAAAATGTTCAAATATATCAATTTATTAGAAAAAAGACATTTTTTCTACTATAAGAGATGGCTTTTTAACACAATACTTGAATTTTAAAAAAAAGTCAACATTTTAGTTGATATTTCAATCAGAAAAGATTAAATTTATACAAGGAATATGAATTTAAAACAAAATAGACAAATTTTTTTACAAATAACAATTCTTTGCTCAAGAAATAAATAAAAGTTTATATAATTGTTGAACCTTCAAGCCAAAGGACGAATTTTATCTCCAAAAAATTGTATTTTCAACCAAAAAATATTACTTTTCAGCAGAAAATTAATTTTCCACGAAACTGATGCATTTTTACCTAAACAAAAATGAAATTTCAAGCAAAGAAAATTTTTTTTTGCCAAAGAAAGAGACCATTTTCAACTAAAAAAGATCAATCTTAAAAAAATGGAAGAGTTAAGTAATCAATATTATCAAATAGTTGTAAAATTTTTGAAATATTTATAAAATATTTCAATTTTTTTTTTGCAAAGCTTTTAAATAGATTTAAAAGATTTCACAGACTTCAATGGTTTCTCGAAGATTCCAACAATCTCACAATTTTCCAAATATTTCAAAAATATTTTAAATGTTCGACAAAGATTTAAAAAATTTCCTAAAGATTTTAAATACTAGACAAATTTTTAAATGATTTCCCTAAATTTTAACCTATTTGATAGAGATTAAGAAGATTACGCAAAGATATCAATTATTTCACAAATATTTCAGGTAGATTTTTGGAAAAATTCAAACGATCTTATGAATTTAATTATTCGATTTCTGAGGGGGGAAATCAATGCTTAGCCTCTTTCTGGGTCATTTCTGAGAGGGACACTCCCCCCTGTATCCCGTAGGGTTCCACCGCCTCTGTGGACAAAGACAACTTTTAAATAGCTTTTTTTAGCATTAATGATTAGTATACGTTCCAATTAAAGCTTTAAAGTATTTAAAAACTAATATTTAGTTTTTTAAACAATTATTAGCTGCTTAGACCACTTTTCCTCCTGCCAATCCTGAAACTACTAATCCCTAACTTGTGCCTTTTCATGGGAAATTTTGAGAAAATGGAATCTTTTTGAATCTCTTATAAAATGTCGTTTGTCGCAATAAGCTTATTTGGAGCTTTGAGGTTGATTTTTGGTGTCTGAAAAAACAACCCTGGGAATGGGGTCTTGAATTTCGAAATTAATGAGTCTTATAGAAAACTTTTCTTTCAATCGAACTTTCTTCGGAATCAAAACGAATTGAAACTCTTAGGATGCAAGATATGCATGCCATTTTTTCCTACATGGAATAATTTTTTACGTGTTAATCCGTTTTAAAAGAGTCCTTTTGCCGGTTTTGGTTTAAGAAATATTCGCAAAGAAAAATAACGAAACAAAATGAGAATCGGAATTGCTTCTACGAATTGTACCAAAAATTATATAATATTTATAAAAATCAAAAATTATATTGCTAGAAGTTTTTCTGAATCAAATAATTCTCTGATACTTTTTCTTTGTATGCATATTACTTTAAAATTAAACAATTTTTAAATATTTGTTTCTTTTTTACTCAGAAAAATTTATGTTCCATTTTTATTCCCAAACTTTTTTTTGTCCCGTTTTTACTTTCAGCCCCTCATTTCGGACAATGATATTCTCCTAGTAATTCACAGAAACACTGCAATTGGCTGATATATAAGTGATTTGAAATTTTTCATTTTTGCATAAAGATTGACACTACTTTCATTGCTCGCTAGTTTCAGCGCGCCTAGGGTGCGCGACTGTTCATTCTCGCGCTTCGCGCTCGATGATATAGTCATCTCGCGCTCCGCGATCGGTCTTTGCATTACTCTCCACATTTGTACACAAACCACCATGTGAAATTTTCTAGATTGTGTGTTAAAAACTATTATATCAAATTCTTATTACGATTTCTCTTTGTGTGTACCTTGGTTTGGCATTTCCAATTCAAAATTCAGGGTGAAATTAGAATATTCAAACTTTTAAATCTAAAAATGATTTATTTGAGGCAGAAATATTTTGAATATTAAACTTTTAAAACTGAAGCTTGACAAATTTTTAATTCAGAAATATTTCATTTAAACGCTCAATAATTCATACGTATAAAATACAAACTTTTAACACCTTTTAATTTTACAATTTTTTAAATCAAATTATGTTAAAATACGAAATTACCAATTTTCAATTTTTATGACTTTAACATTTTAGAGATTTCTGGTAAAAAATATAAATTACGCTATTATTTTCAAGATTTAAAATGATATTACTTCCAGTAAATTTCAGTTCGGAACATTAAAAATTGAACGATTAAACCAATTTTTTAACTAAAAACTTTTAACAATGAAAGTTGAATTATTTTTATTTTAAGTTGTTCCAGATTAATATTTTTGCATTGTCATTTATAGATAAAAATTCGAGTTTATCAATTGAAAATGTTAGAAATTAACTTACTTTTCAAATAATTGAATTTTCAACTGAACAAAAAAAGAAAGAAAAATTAAATTTCCAACAAAATAGTTACATTTTCAACCGGAAAGATGAATTTTTTTACTGAAATTAACAATCTTTAACAAAAAACTGTAATTTTTGCAACTTAGTTTAAATTTTAGCCAAGTAGTTGAAATTTTAACTAAAAAATGGTGTATTCTAAAACAAAAGAAGTTTAATTCAACAAAAAAAAAGACAAATTTTACAGAAAAATTCATGAATTCTCAATCAAAGCCAATAGATTTTCAGTCAGAGAGTTAAGTCTTTATACATAAAAGATGAAATTTCTCCCAAACCAGATGAATGTTCAAACCAGAAAGAAACATTTCCTGGAAAACAATTGAACATAAAGCCCGAAAAAATTAATTTAAAAAAAAATTTCATTTTCAAACAAATAGTTACATTTTCAACTGAAATGTTGACTCTTCAACAAAAAAAAAAGTTTAAATTTTTAATTAAAGACTGTTGAACTCATCCAAAAAGATATATATTTTACAAAAGAGTTGACTTTTCAGACAATAAGGATTTTTTTTAAATTGTTCAATTTCCAAGCCAAAAAGATGATTTTTTTACGAAATAGTGTAAAAATATAAACCAAAGCTATTATTTTCAATGCTTTGAATTGAAGAATAAATCAATAAATTTTTAAATGTTTAAGACTGAATCATTTTGATCAATAAAAATGAATTAATTACAATTCTTTTTTAATTGGAAACTTTTTAAATTATAAATTGATTTCTTTGATTTTAAGTCGCTTTATATTATTACTTTTAAAATTTTAATTCATAAATTCGAACTCAAAAGTTTTATTTACGAATTGACAAATCTTGAAAATCGAACTGTCTAACAAAACAGTTTAATTTTCAACTAAAACAAAACGAAGTTTCAACCAAATCCTTAAGTTTTTAACCAAGCAGATAAATTTTCAATTAAAATTATGAAACGTCAACAAAAAAAGGTTTACATTTTTATTCAAAACTGTTGAAGTCATCCAAAGGGACACATTTTTTATAAAACTGTTGAGTTTTCAATCAACAATTTTTAACTAAAATGATGATTTTTTTTATCAAAAACAGTTTTTAACCAGAAGTCTTTAAACTATTCTATTTAAAAAAAAGTTTACACTGTTTTGTAAAAAAATCACCTTTTTGGCTTTTGGTTTGAAAATAAAAGTTTTTTTTAAACCAATATTTTCGGGCTTAAAATTCATTTGTTTTCTACCAAATTTTTCTTTCTGATTTAAAAAATAATCTGGTTTGAAAGAAATTTCATCTTTTATGTATAAAAACTTAACTCTCTGACTGAAAATCTATTTGTTTTAATTGAGAATTCATTAATTTTTCTGTAAAATTTGTCTTTTTTTGTTGAATTAAACTTTTTTTGTTTTAGAATACATTATTTTTTAGTTAAAATTTAACTACTTGGCTGAAATTTAAACTAATTTGCAAAAAATTCTGTTTTTGGTTAAAGATTATTAATTTCAGTTAAAAAATCCATCTTTCTGGTTGAAAATATAAATATTTTGTTAGAAATTTCTTTTTCTTTCTTTCTTTGTTTAGTTGAAAATTCAATTATTTTGGTAGTACGTTAATTTATAACATTTGCAATTGATAAACTCAAATTTTTATCTATAAATAGCAATGCAAAAATATTAATCTGGAACAACTTAAAATAAAAATAATTTAACTTTTATTTTAAAAAGTTTTTTTAAAAAGAAATTTGCTTGAACAATATCATTTTGAACCTTGAAAATAATAGCGTAATTTATATTTTTTAACCAGAAATCTCTGAAATGTTAAAGTCATAAAAATTGAAAATTGGTAATTTCGTATTTTAACATAATTTGATAAAAAAAAAATTGTAAAATTAAAAGGCGTTAAAAGTTTGTATTTTATACGTATAAATTATTGAGCGTTTGAACGCAATATTTCTCAATTAAAAATTTTTCAAGCTTCAGTTTTAAAAGTTTAAAATTCAAAAGATTTCCGCCTCAAATAAATCATTTTTAGATTTAAAAGTTGGAATTTTCTAATTTCACCCTAAATTTGAATTGGAATAGGACATTCTTCAAAGCAATTGTATGTTTTTCTAAATTGGATCTGAGATTTTTCGAAAAAATTATAATTCAGATCTGGGACAAGGAATTCTACAAAATAATTAAAATTTTGAGTTAGGACACGAAAATTTGGAAAAGAAGTATAATCAGGGTACATTATAATAAACTTAATATAATATATAATCAACTATATATGATATTATAATTATAATAAAATTATCTCAACTGATAATAATATTAACATTAAAATTAATTATCTGTAAATGATTGTGCTAGAGTTTTAAGCGTATGAAGTTGAATTTATCTATTTAACCGAAAAAATTTAAATAGCCTTTCAAAATTAGAAAATTTATTTATGAGAATCATTTGAAATAAAACAAATGCGAATCATAAGTACTAACAACTACAAAATTTTGTATTAACACTTTTTAAAATTGTTAGCAATTTTTAATCTTAAAAATCGAAGTCCCAAGTAGTCCTGAAAAAAGTATTGTATAACCAAATTCTAGGAAGCTATAGTTTGCAATTGTTTAATTCCAAATGATTCTCATAGCAAATTTTATAATTTCGAAAGTCCGGAGGCTATTTAAACTTTTTTGGTTTGATAGATAAATTAAACGCTTAAAAACTCTAGCACAATCATTTACAGCTTATTAATAGTAGAAGCTTCTAATGTGTCCCCTAAGGGTTTACATTTTTCTTACACCTTCTCTATTCCTTTACACACCCTCCACACACTTACTTGGTGGTGGAAGGGGGACCTACAGATTAAGGTGGGTTCCGAACCACCAAGAGCAACAGCCTTAAGTACTTAGAGAAAACCTTTTTCTCTAGAGGTACCGGTCCCACGACTCTCCGGAGATGAACAACTCCCTTGCTAGGCTAGTGTTCACCGCATGGCCCACCGAGACTCTTCCAGAGTGCGAGGCGGCAATCGAACCCGCAAGCCGAAGGAGTGGGCCCAAAGCCTACGCTTTAGCCCCCACGACCATCGTCCCACTTACAGCTTATTAATATCAATATTAATATAATTATAATATCGAAGAAAATAGTGATATAGAGGAGTAATATAGCCTAAGGACAAGAGGAACTGTAATATAGGCACAGAAATATGTAATGATTTAATAATTTAATTATCATCTGATCAGGTAAAAATTCTGTGAGAGAAAATATGTAGCTTCGTGTTATTTGAAAACTTAAGAGAGCAAAAGATTATTGTAAAAACTTGTAAGAGTATACAATGAAGACAACAAATTCTATTCTATTCTTTATATAATTATAATATCACATACTTAATTATATAATTTATTTTCATTATGTGCAATAATATACACAATATAATGAGCACAATATAATATATTTCAATATATTATCATATTATCATTATTAATATATATATATATACATACAATAGTATAAATATTTATATCATTTATATTTTAGACTTGAAATAACGTAACCTCAAAATATACACATATATAGAGACGCGCGAAGTATTAAAATCATGAAGATCGCCAGCATCGAAAACTGGAAATATTAAAATCCAAATCTTTTGATTCTATTAAAAAGCGGAGAGAAATATAAATAGAACCGCCGAAGTTTTGCGACCGGCAATCGTGCAATTTCGAGTTTTCAAATTCAGAGTAGGAGAAATGGGTTGCGCGCGCAACCCATTCATCGTCTCCTACTATATTCACACGGACATAGCCCTGTCATGGCATTGGACCACATCTCGTTTCAGATCTGGCATCACTGGTTGGTCGCTCGAGAGTCGAATGCTCGCGAATTCGTGTTTTCCCGTCATTTTTCGTTCAGGTCCAAACAAAAACTAAGGACCCTCTAGGAAAGGACGCGTCAATGTTCTCTCACTACTAGCCTTTGGGTCGGAAGTCGTCATACCACTTTAGCGCGCGCTCCGTTTGAATACCGTAAAATTCGAAGCATTCGAAGAATAAGCTATCCGAGGACTACGTCGAGTGAACGTTTTATGTGAATAACACAACAGCTGTATCACGTTATTACATCCCCACTGCTAGCGCCCGACCGGATGTGACATACTACATGTAATTTTGCTCTCTTTCAAGCACTTCTACATTCCATCAATTTAAATCAAACAGCAAAATTGTAAATGCGATGTTATTTGTAAATTCAAGGTCCCATGCACGGAAAATATTTGCGTGTTAAATCTTAAATAAATCAGTTCGGTAAACGATTGAGATTACGGCATTTCATTAAAATTTCACTTTCAGCCATGTAAAATAAAATATAGTTATAATTAATATGAAAATATCAATTATTACTATAAATTCATTATTATTTAATTCGCGTGTCAGTAAGAAATAATATAACTAAAAAATAACCCAATGGGCACAAAATTTGGGAACGTCTTTAAGATATCCTTACGACAACTTTACGATATTCTATGTTCATGTAGTTAAGGTGTCTTTGCGATATCTTAAGCACGTCGTATGATCTGACGACATCTTTACGATATCGTAAAAGCCCCATAACGACACGGACACAGGATATCGTAAAATTTTCGTAAAGATGTCTTAACGATGTCGTAAAGACGTCGCCGAATTTTATGCCCACTGGGAATGAATTACCTGATGTTTGGGTAAAATGAGATGTCGATTACCTACCAGTAAGGTAAAATGAATCGAACTGTTAGGTACATTCTCAATCAAAAAGTCTATCGCTCTAAATGTGTAAATTCTACATCCCAGTCATCTAAAATTTTGTGCGTTAGCAAAAAAAAACATTCTCGCATTAAATTAAACATTAAATTACAATAAATTATATAGTCGCTGTTTAACTTAATTTGTGACGTCAGACGCCTACTTGGTTAGGCGCGCCAGAGCCGGCGCGCGAACCCAATTTTAGTGACTCAGCCAATCAGAATCGCCATTATAACAGAAACGCGCAGAAACTAAACTTTATTGCGGACAGGCTATACAGCGAGGTTCAAAATTCACGGAGAAACATTTCACAAGTTATTTCTTTAAAGAAAAATTAAACAAGAATGGAATCAAGGTTATCAAAACAAGGTGGAATCAGCTCTTAGAATATCGAGAAAAAAATATCGACTATAAAATCTAAATACGACTACGTCAGGGCCGTTCCAAAAAAAAACTGGTCCCTGTTTCATGGAAATTTCTTATTTTAACATTTAATTAATAAATAAGCTTATAAATTTATAGGAAGTGAATAAAAACAGTGGATAATTTTTGTATTAAAAAGTTTGTAACCTTAAAACCCTAATTTATTTAATTTTCAATATTTAAAATTTTTGCAAAATTGAACATTAAAAACTTACAAATTAAATTTATATATGTCTATTAAATTCAATATTAACCGAAGCTTAAAAACACCGGAACTTTCGCGAGTTTAACCTGTCGCAGTCACTGTCAGTGTGGTCGGTCGCCGGTTGGGTTAGTTGCGAGATATTTGTAAGAAATAAAAAATTATAAAGTACATGATTTAAGTTATTAAAATGCGAAATTATAAAATGAAGACTAGTAGACAAAACTGGCCTGAGGAAAGTTTGAAAAGGGCAATCGAAAGCATGAGAGGCGGAGACTAAATTACCGCCAAGCTGAAAGTAAATACGAAACTGCGGCATCAACACTTTGTCACAAACTTGCTAAATATGTGGAAAATAATAGAATAGAAACGGTTTATCGAAGGAAGTTTAATTTTCTTTTCGTTAATTCTTTATGTACGAAAAACTTAAGTTCTTATTTGCGCCGTATTTAAAAAATAATAACAAATATCAAACGAATAGATGTTGTATTCAAATTTACTTTTTTCATCCTTTTATCTACAAAGCTTTCAAGTAATATGGATATTTTTCTTTAAATCTTTCTTTAGATTAATTTTTATTATTTTAAATTCCTTTAATGCCTTTCATCCTTCCTCTGCCTTAATACTTTAGGTTATGTTTTGGCTAAAGCATGTATTTTAACAGTATATCTCTTCGAGTTGGTGTTCCATGGCATCAATTTTGATTTGTTGCTTACTTTTGTTTAATTCTCAAAATTATTTACAAATTGAAATTGATATATCAATATTTGTTTTAAAACAAATAAATGCATTTTCAATTAAAAAAATAAATTTTCATTCAATTATAGCATAGCTATATTTCGAGTTAAAACAGTCGAATTTTCAAACAAAAAAATGAATTCTCAATGAAAAGTGAAACTGATAATATTTTAATTTTAATCAAAAACAGTTGAAACAGTAAAAAGAATACATGAATTTCCAACTAAAAGGGGTCAATTTTGACCAAATAGTTTAATCTCTAACTAAAAATTTTTTTAAATAAAAATGCAATAGTTCAATTTCAAGTTAAAAGAAGTTAATTTTCAACCAAACATTTCAATTTTCCGTCAAAAGGATCAGTTTTTAACCAATTATAATTTTCAAGAAAGTTGTTTGATTTTTTACTAAAAAGTTAAATTTTTAATTAAACAGTTGTATTTTCAGCAAAATAATTTAAATTTCAATCAAATAGGATTTAAAAAAATGCGAAAAAAGGGGGAACTATCTTTAAAACAGAAGAAAAATGTGTGGGATTATATTTGAATTTGACCTCACTATTGTATTCTCTATACAGAAAAGCCAGAGAGAGTTAAGGGCATGCGATACATAGAAAATTGTCGATCTTACCAATTTTAGGTTCACCCGGTTTTTTTCCAGACTAATAAATATTTTGTCTTAAAAATTTGGGAAATGATAGCGAACATGCTAACGGACGTCCCCACATACTTTTCTTGTAGGTTAATTTGAAAAAGTTTTAATTTAGCAAAATGTGATTAATTTGCATATAGCGCGTAGGAAATAGTATCGATTTTTTCAGTGTTAGATTCCCCCGGCTTTTTTCCTAGGATAAGAAATATTTTGCCTTCAAAATCTAGGAAATGATAGCGAAAACGCTAACGGACGTCCCCACACACTTCTTTGTTTCTTTATCAAAAAATTTTTGATATTGCTAACAACGTGCGTGTATATTTCGAGGTTATGTGTGTTACAATACACCCGAGCGTTACTTCCAAACTACACAATATTTTTGGCCGAAACTTTGGAAACAAATAAACATAGTAACTAATCTCCCGGAACTTAGCCTTGTTTGCAGGCAATCAAAAAAGTTTATTTCATAAATAATTTCCAGATTATCGGAAATGCAGAGATGAAAAACGACGCAACCTCAAAATAAAGCATATGCATAAAATTTTTATTTTGCACAATAAATTTTTTTGTTATTATCCCTCAAAAAAGAATCCGGGGACGTCCGTTATGATATTTTATAGCATCTCCGAATTTAGTTTAAAATTTTTTTTATTTTTGTTGAAAAAAGCCGGGGAAACTGTAAGTATCACATGCCCTTAAGAGAGTCAGTACCGTTCGAGCCGCGTTACGCATTTTTACCTAAAAAGAATTAGAATTCAAGCCCAGAAAATTTTTTCTTTAACCCAAAACAAAGAGAATTTTCAACTTAAAAATATTAATCTTAAAAGAATGGAAAAGTTACATGTTCAGTTGAAAAATTAATTTTAAACCAAAAAAAGGCTTATTTTTCAACATAACAGTTAAACTTACAACCAGAGATGATTTCTCAACTACAAATGTAAATTTAAAGAAAAATGATTTCTTAACAAACTGATTCAACCAGATCGTTCAAGAAAATAGTTGAAGACTCAAACAAAGAAGGACCATTTCTAGCTAAAAAGTAGAATTTTAATTAAAAAATAATAAAATTTCTACTAAAACAGATAAATTTTTAAATAAGAAAAATTAATTTTCAATAAAATATTTGAATTTTCTGTTAAACAAGATTTCGGTTGACTTTTGATGATCAAAATAAGAGTTTTTAAACAAGAAATAAATTTGTAGTAAAAAAAATTGAAGTTTTAATCTAAAAGAACTACTTTTTTCAACCAAACGGGATGAATTTTTCGAAAAATAGTTGAATTCTCTATCAAACAGTTGCATTTTTGTCCAAGAAAGATGAAATTTGCACTAAAACAGATGAATGTTTAATAAAAAACGACCACCATTTTGTTTACGATAAACTTTAGTCGAAGAGATTTCAGATTTTTCAACCAAAACATATAACTTTTTAACAAAATAGTTTAATTTTCCAACAAGCAGTTACATTTTTATCCAAGAAAAATGAAATTTCTCTTAAAACAAATGGATTAAAAAAAAATTATTAAACAAATTCAACAAAAAATATTAAATTCAAGCAAAAACTGAATTTTCTACGAAATAGTTAATTTTCAAAAAAAAAAAAAGTTTGTATTTTTATTTTAGAAAGGTTCAATTTTTACTAAAGGAGGTGAATTTTAAAATTAAAAAGAAAAAACTTTCAAAAAGGGTTAAATTTTCAAAGGAAGAGTTGCATTTTTATTAAAGAAACCGCTTCTGAAATCGATAATCTAAAAAAAAACCTTCTAGAAAATAGGTCAATTTTTATTCGAAGAATTTTCCAGTTCATTTTCCAACACCAAATATGAATGTTAAACAAAAGGTTGATGTTATACGAAACGAGTTAAATTTGTAACCTGAAAAGATGAATTTTTAATAAAAAATATGAATTCGTAACTAAAAAGGATATCTTTTTGATAATAAAAAGGGGGCAGTTCATTCGACCTCACACTTTAAAACATCGAAAAAGTGTTGTTAAAAATATAAAAAAATTCACTAGCTCCTTAACCATTCAGTCAAAGGTTTTCGATAGTTGTCGATGCTTTTCGATTAAAAAGCGTCGGATTAGAGATGCAAAAGAGATGAGTTCTTCTGAAAATGATTTATCAAATGTTTTAGAACCAGGTAAGAGTCAGATTTATAAAAATTCAGAAAAATAATAAACTTACCTAAAGCATGTTCTGTCAAAATATACACGAAAATATATATGTAAAATATATACGTAGGCGAGGGTTAAATCAACCCAAACTTAATTAATTTTTAAAAGAATTGTGGGTTGCTTTTTTTAATTTTTTTCATAGAGCAACAATATATAAACAAATATTTTGACAAAATTGACCATTTTAGCTTTGTGAATTTTTATCTCAAGAAAAAATACAGATAAAAACTCACTATCAGCCGGAATTATTGCACATGCATTCATAGAACATAATTAATTTTAATAATATTTAACTTAAATATTATAAACAATTTTTATAAAGTAATTCCTATTAGTTTTTTTTATCATAGAAAAAATCCATTATTTCACGCTAGTTGCTAATATTTTTCATAAGAGTCATAATTCGTAACAAAAAAATTAGCATGAGTTAACAGCTATTGTTTCTATAAACATTTCTATAAACAAATTCTTTATAAACGAGTTTTTCTCATAGCTGAATTGATTTTTCTGAACAAAAGTAAATCACAATTGTCTTTAAAGCCATTTATATACTTTAAGCTTTATCAAACATAAACAATATAGATTGTTTATAACAATTTAGTTAGCAAGTCTCCTAATCAGCCGTTTCCTCATAGAAAAAAATGTTTTTTTCTTCAATAATTTTTAGAGTGACATTTATTGCGGTGACTAACCAACGAAATTAAATAAAGAATAATTTATATGATTATTATAAACAATTTTTTAAACAAAACTATGATTTATTTTTTTTTACAAACAAAAAGGACGGTTTTTAACTGAAATTATCCAACAATAAACTACCAGTGATTTCAAAATTGGATATGGGACATTAAATAATAATTTGTGTAATTTTTAATAACAATTTTAAAGCAATGCGTGACAATCTGCGGTTGATCGTAGAAAAAAGTTATTTTTTCTTCAATCATTTTTGTGATAATCTTATTTGTGTTATTGAATCAACGAAAAAATTGATACTTATAATAATAATGAGATTATTATAAAAAACTTAAAATAAATAAATTTCGATTCAGCACTCGAATCATTTTTAGATTCGAATTGTTCTATTAGTTCATCGAGTTCCTGATCAAGTTCAACTTCAACTTTTTCCCATTGTCGGATAATTTCAGTGGAAAAACTAGACTTGTTAACCTAAATTGTTATAAACAACCTATATTGTTTATGTTTGATATAGCTTAAAGTATATAAATGGCTTTAAAGACAATTGTAAATCACTTTTGTTCAGAAAAATTAATCCAGCTATGAGAAAAACAAATTTATAAAGAATTATAGAAATTGTTTATAATAATTGAGTTAAATAATATTAAAATTATTATGTTCTATGAATGCATGTGCAATAATTCCGGCTGATAGTGAGTTTCTATTTGTATTTTTTCTTGAGATAAAAATTCACAAACCTAAAATGGTTAACTTTGTCACTATATTTGTTTATATATTGTTGCTTTGTGAAAAAAATTTAAAAAAAGCAAACCAAAATTTTCTTAAAAATTAATTGCTGAGCATTTATAAAAAAAAAAACTTTTAAATCGGATAAGAAATACGAACGGTGGGCGATTATGAACAGTAAATTCCTATTCCAGACCACTGTGTGGCAGTTCGTATACTGAAAGTTTTGTATGAAATGCAGCGAGTGGGTATATGACAACCGAAACTTACGTTCGTATACGAATCAAGAGTTTGATCATGCGCAGTGATTAAATTTTATGATTTATGAACCGATAAAAAAGTAACAGGAGCAAGAGTGATAAACACGAATGTTCTTTACAAATTGATACTGTAAGTGGATTATGTGTTGTTTAATTAGTTGAAAAGTTGAGACATTTGGGAATATTTTATCCTTCTTCATCCCCAAATTCTTTGAATTTTATATAATTTTCGAAGCTTTTGCGTTATACAGACGATGACAATGACAACAACGACGACAGTAGACAGACAGGCACCGACGTAAAAACTTTTTATTTTTGTTTTAGGACCCCGTGCAGAAATTCCAGTATGGATCTGATCGGGGCCAGATCGGGCAGAATTTGGTCCAAATCAGGCTATCAAGATGGGGTCCCGATCGGGCCCATAATAATTAGATCAAATATATATATCAAATATATTATATATATATATCAAATATATTATTCAGAACATTTACAAAATGTGCCAAATTCACGAAAATCTCAGAATTCATGGAATTCACGGATTTCAGGGAATTCAAGGAAACCATGGAATTCGTGTATTTTACGGAACTTATCTGATGAATGGAATTCACGGAATTCGAGGAATCAAGGGAATTCGCAGATGTAATGGAAATAAAGGAATTAACGAAATTCGTGGAATTGATGGAATTCACGGAATTCAAGGGATTTACGGAATTCAAAGCAGTTGAAGAATTTAAGGAATTCGTGAAATTCTATGAATTCTATATATAATTTCCGTGAATTTCGTATTTTCATTGAATTTCACTAACTTATTGAATTTGATAATATCCTTAAATTCCGAGAATTTCTTGATTTCGGTGAATTTGTTGAATTCCATGAATTTAATTAATTCCGTGATTTTCATTATTTCCGTAAATTTCATTAATTCCGCGAATTCTGCAAATTGCGTGAAATCCGTAAATTCCATAAATTCTTTGAATTCCGTAAATTCAATTAAATACGTGAATTCCATAAATTCGTTGAATTCCATAAATTCAATTAAATACGTGAATTCCTTAAATGCGCTGAATTCCGTAAATTCAATAAATTACGTGAATTCCGAAAACCCCGTGAATTTTACAGGTACATGCCATGAATTCCTTGGATTCTGTGAATTCCACAAATTTCGTGAATTCCGTAAACTTAATAAATTCCGCGAATTCCTTAAATTCCGTAAATTCAATGATTTACGTACTTTTGCAAATGGCGTGAATTCTATAAATTTCGTGAATTCCGTGGATTTTATAAATTCCATGAATTCCTTGAATTTAGTTGATTCCGTGAATTGCATGAATTCCGTAAATTTCTAAATTCCGTAAATTTCGGTAATTCTTTGAATCTCCTAAATTCTTTGTATGATACAGAAGTGTTGCGGGATACTGGACATGCAGGCGAATATATTTTCCACTTTTTCAATTCCTCTTAATCTAATCAGTAGACACACATCTCATGGTTATTATTAATTCCATACTTAAATGCTTTGTTTTCGGTTATTTTAATTACTTCTAATCTGTCCACAAAACATGTGCACATACAGAGTTTCTATTCGTTTCTGTCGAATATAGGTTTGGAAATTTAAATTTTTTGTCTGCCATAACGGTGGAGTAATTTTAATAATAATATTTCGTATTGTTTAAATAATTTATAGATATAATAATATAATAAATAATAATAAATGTATTTAATAATGCCGTGTAAGGTAAACAAAATGAATTTATCTTTAAACAGAATTACAAAAATATTCTTTGACAATACTACAAATTATTTCTATTAAGGGCATGTGACACAGCTAAATACCTATATTACCGACCACAGTTTTTCAGTTCACTGAATGTTTTTTTGAACCTGAGAACTTTTTTTGTAAATAAAA
>NC_046661.1:128500079-128505631 GCF_010883055.1 Belonocnema kinseyi
TCTTGCATTTCTCAAAGTTTTAGACCGATATTTTATGTATGAAAAAAGTTCGAACGTTCAAAAAATGTTGAGGTTCAGAAAAAAGATGAAATAATTTTCAATAAAATTTCTACCAAAATGCAGTACCTAAACGTACTTTATTGCACTCTAATACATTTCCCAAAGTTTCAGCTCGATATTTTATTTACAAAAAAACTTCTCAGGTTCAAAAAAACATTCAGTGAACTGAAAAACTGTGGTCGGTAATATAGGTATTTAGCTGTGTCACATGCCCTTAAGACCATGTGATGAGTATAACAGCTGATCAAGTCAGCCCTAAGATCAATATTTTTTCACTCTTACTGAAAAATAAAAGTTTAAATAACGCGGAAATTATTTCGGGAAATATTAATAAATATTAAAGGATCGTTTGTGGCCTTGCAAAGAGTTGGAGGAAGAAAAAAGTTTATTTATGCAAATAATGATTTTCAACGGATACATTTAGGTTTTACAGCAGAAGTTTGACTTTTAGCTTCCTCTGACGGTAATCATGCAATCTGCTTTACCTACAGACCCCTAGAAGTTCGAAGTTGTCTACTCGCTGCGCTAGTGCTGCTTTGACACAGCTGATACCAGACTGAGAGGTCATGTATTTTATATTTACATAAAGTCCCATAACAATAAATAATTAGAAAAAGAGAACTTAGAGTTTAGTACTTTAACTTTTCTGAACGAACGTCGGTTTAGCGCAGTGGTTCGCACTACCGACTGCTAGGCGATTTAGGTATAGATACGTAGGTTCGATACCCCGTAGCTCTAAATTGAAAAATCAATTCATTTTACATTTTTTATATTATATTATTTTAAACAATTTTAAGCTAGGAACATTAAAAATTGAAAAACTAAGTTAAAAAAAAAAGAATACTTCTTAAATTATAAGTTAAAGTATTTTAATTTTAAATCGAAACATCCATGAAAAGCTTTAAAATTTTATTTCAAAATCTTGAGAAATTTAGACTTCTAAATCTCTTTTGAAAGGAACCGAATTTTTCCTACAATTTTTAGAAAATCCTGGAAATTAAAAAAAAATTCTTAAAGTCTTCCAAATTTTTTCTCAATAATTTTAGAAATCTTATTAAATCTTTTTGAATAATTTCTTTAAACAAATTTCTAGAGTGTAAAATTATTTTCAATTTTTTTAGGAATGTTAAGAAAATGTTTTTATTCTTGTAAAGACTTTGACAATTCTTAAAAAGCTTTTAAATTTTTTTAAGCGGCAAAAATCTACATTTTAAGTTGAATCATTTCAAGTTCAAAATTAATTTTGGAACTTTTCAAAACTTCTAAATACCTCCTAAAATTACTCAAATTTTGTCTACAAATTATAAGTGTTTAATTATTCTATATACGTCAATATTCAACACAATGACTTGCAAATAAAACATTCTTTAATTAGAAGAATTAAAATTGTAACGTTAAATGTTTAAAAGCTCTTCGAAATTCTAGAGATTAAAAGATTTCTATGTAAAGCAATTAATTTTCAAAATTTTTACTTATAAATATTTAGTGAAATATTTCTAACTATTCAGTAATTATTCTTTTTCTAAATTAAAAGAATTTTTAATTGAATAGATTAAAATTCCAAATCCAAAAGACAAATTTTCAGGAAAATGTTAATAACAACATTTTTCTACTTTCTTTACAATCGCGAGGCATGTAAGTTTTCTTTATTATGTTACGGATTTATTTACTTCTTTACGGTTTATTTATTTAAAAAGAATTATAATTATGATTTAAGTGAATTCATATTTTTTTAGTTAAAAATTAAACTACTTTGTTAAAAATTAATATATTTTTGTTTCAAGATTCAATTTTTCTTTTTTGGCGAAAATTCAACTATTTGGTTGAAAATTGATATTTTGCATGTAACAATTAAACTATTTGTTTGAAAATGTATGCACTTTGTACCATTTTTTTTTTAGAAAATTAATGTTTATTGTAAAAAATTGACCTTTTTAGCATAAAACTCACTATTCCACATGAAGAGTCATCATTTTAGTTCGAAATTCATCAGTTTGGTTGAAAATTAATTTCTTAAACTGAACATTTTTACTGTTCCATTTTTAGTGGAAAACTATCTTTTATAGTTGAAAATTTTAAAATTTGGATGAAAATCTGCCCTTTTTATTGAAAATTCAAATATTTAATTGAAAATACTCGTATTTTGTTAAAAACGCAATATTTCAAAGTAGAAAATCATCTTTTTCTTTTAAAGTTAATCTTCTTGTTTAAAACAATTTTTTTTGGTCAAAGATTCAAGCAGTCCGGTAAGATTTTGCAAATTTTAGTTGAAAATTCATTTCTTTGGTTGAAAAATGGTTTTTTAAATTGAAAACTTGTTTTTTTCTTTGTTTGGAGATTTTCGTTTTATAACTGAAAATGTAACTATTATTCCAGTTGAATATTCCTTAATTTTAGTTTAATGCTCAACTCTTTTAACATTAATTTTTTAAATAAAAATTTAATTATTACATTTATTGTTTAAAAATTATATTTTTTAGTTGAAAATTCGTCTTTTTTGCTAGAAACTAATATTCTTCGTTAAAAATCAATCTTTTCGGTAAAAAATTTAACTATTCTAGTTAGAGATTCATCATTTAAATTAAAAATTAATCTTTCTGCTTCTAGAAAATAATTTGTTAACTGAAATTTTAATTTATTCCAATAGAAAATTCCATAGTTGTAGTTGAAAATTCATCTGTTCAGTTGAACATTTATTTTTTTTAACTTGAAATTTAATTATTTAAGTTTTGGAATTTTTAAATTCTTAAATTTTAAACGGAGCTCAAATCGTTTTTTTTTTAAAATAAATTATTGTTCCCTTTTAATACTTAGAGCACAGATTTATTTTAAAAAATATTTAATTGAATATGCAAGTATTCAAGACTGCATATTAAAATTCTTTATATTAAAATTGAAAACTTAAAATAGAAAAATTTTCAAGTAGAATATTTTCGGATATTTCCTAGGCTAGCGGATGCCCTGAATAATAAATGTGGAACATTTCATCTTAAACTCAAACGATATCGTTAACTTACGAATTTTCTGTAATTTATAAATTTTACAGAAATTCCCAGAAATTTTTTCGATTTTTTCCTAAAAGCCCCGTATCAAAAATTAGTTAAATTTTCGACAAAAAAGATGAATATATAAAACAGTTAAGTGTCAAATCTACAAACATGAATCTTCGTCAAACAAATTATTTTTAGTCAACCGAGATTGATTCTCAACTACAAAATGTATAAAATTACTTTATAATAATAAAAAAAAACTAATTTTAAACTGATTGACGTCAACTAAAAAATAACAAAATGAATCCACTTTCACCTAAAATGATGAATCTTCAAAAACAAAAATACATTCATAACTCAAAATTTCAACTTTCAACTACGTAGTTGAATTTTCAATATAAAAAGAATAATTTCCACTAAGAAATATAATAGTTAATATTTCAACCAACAAAGCGCTTTAATTCTAAATAAAAAAACAGTGAAATTTAATTAATAAGATGAATTCTTTAAAAAAATGTAATAGTTTTTGCTTCACCCAAGAGAGAAAAAAAGGCAACCAATTGACAACAAAATACATAAATTATCAATCAAGTTAAAGTTTTAATTAAAATTTTTTTATTTTCAGCCCAATAATGGAATATCAGTTATATTTTCAGTTACACAATTAATTTCTAACCAAACATAAAGGCGCGTTTTCAAAAAAATTGTTCAATTGTCATGCAAAAAGAAATGAATCTTTAACTATTAAAATGAATTTTTAACAAAGTAGTTCAAGGTTATATCAAGCAGTTGAATTTTCAATTAAGAAGATTAATTTTCTACCAAAAAAGTCGAATTCATTACAGAATAGTTGACTCTTCAACCAAATAAAACAATTTTTAACTACTAAGAGATTGCTTAATAACGAATAGAACGATTTTTGAAAATGATTTCAACTTTAAATAAAGAAGTTAGATTTAAAATTGAGAAGATTTATTTCCTACTAAACAAGTCGTATTTACTACAGAATAGTTGAATTTTCAACCAAATAGACGAATTTTAAGCAAAGGTGATAATTTTTTTAGTTGCATTTTTTTGGGTTCCATTAATTCAGTTCAAATTTAGGGAAAAAAACGAGAAAAAGGGAAAGCTTCTTCAAAACAAAGTAAAAATAGGAATTATTTAAAACATGAGTAAAGAGGGTATTAGGGGAAACAGTGTGAGGATTTTTTTCACTTTTAACATAAAATCACTAATTTTCATTTTGTCAAGTATTTAAAAAAAATTGAATTCGTATATATTTTTAATTTGCGATTTCACATTCAATTTTCACAACAGAAATTCTGCATAATATTTTGTTCAATTATTAAGATATTATAAATATTTTTTTGAAACACATTTCCCTGGGGTCAAATCCTGTGCAAAAAGGTCACAAAATTCCAAATCATATTTGTACTTACCACGAGATTGAAACTGAAATTTCTTAATTTCGATGCGCCAGGGTTTACCTTTAAACAAAATCTATGGAAAAATATCGAAAAATTTCTAAGAATTTAGAAAAATACTATGGTGAATTAGCTGTAAAATAAGCCAAAGAGCTAAAAAAATGTTACTTATTAACCGGGTTATGACCATTTTTCAAGACCTTCGACTTCACGTTATTCTTACATTGCAGTCCAAATTCGAAAAAAATCTCTAATTTGTTTTTAATTTTGACTTTTTTAAACAAAATAGTATTAAACAAATTGAATTTGTTTAAACAAATATAAATTAATTAACCAATTTTGATGAACATTCCGCTAAAGAAATAGTAATAATTTTTTTTATAAAAATCTGAATTTAAAAATAAAAATGATTAACACAAGTTTCATTTGTTTAAACAATTGAGTGAATATACCAATGTTAATAAATATTTGACTAGAATAAGAGAATTAACTTTAAGGAGAAAAAAATGAATTTTCGAAAAAAACAAATTATTTAAACAAACCCCATTCGTTAAAATAACTGAAAATTAATTAACTAATGTCAATAAATATTCTATTAGACCAATATATATAGGTTAAATTAAAAAAAATATATAGTGCTGATAAGGTCGATTTTAGAAAGGATTGACATTTTTGGTTTTAAGAGCCTCTATACTTACCCAAAACCTATAAAATTATTTTAAAAACTCAAAAAAGTTTTTCCCCATGCATTTTACATGGGAAACTTCAATTCAAAGAAGTTACTAACACTTTTAAACTGAACAATTTTAAATTAAATGTAGTTATGCTGTGAACTTAAAAATTTTAAACTTATCAATTATAGCGTGTGAAGCTTTAGATTTACATTAAAAAATATAAATCCACGTTATCACTTTTAGTGCTCTAAATTGAAGAAACAATCAAGGAATTAAAAAATTTTTGAATTAAAAATGTCTTTAAAGGGGGAGGGTCGGTAAGGCCGGTTTTTGGCCCAATTTATTTTTGGACCAAAAAATCTGAAAAAATCATGGTAGTATCTTATAAGTATCCCGAGTCGATT
>NC_046661.1:128505731-128506864 GCF_010883055.1 Belonocnema kinseyi
GATGCGAGATTAGAAAGAACTGATCTTGCGCTGGGCCAACGCGCTACATTTATAGCCCGGATTTGTAAGTGGGAGAAGTCCAAAAGGGTCAACCATTACAAGATTATAAAGACTTTTTTTTATTTAGCAGGACTTGAAAAAAATTAATAGGAAAAATTCGAATAATTTTAAAATATGTTTATAAATTCTGAAGAAATTTTTTAAATAGTTTAAATTTACAAAAAATGTAAAACAAGATTTACCTGGTACGATATTTTGAAATAAAAGGGGGAGGGTCGGTAAGGCCGTTTTTTGGCCTAATTTATTTTTGGACCAAAAAATCTGAAAAAATCATGGTAGTATCTTATAAGTATCCCGAGTCGATTGCACGCTAAACGGACTACCCCCCCCCCCAGCCCCCCCCCCTCTACAAATATAGGAAACACCACTACCCACCAACTGTATTTTCGAGAGATTTGACACTCTTAAACATGTATTCTAAGGTTAGTTCGGGTTTACCATGGTTTTCGGGGTCGCCGAATACAAATCTGGCGTCCTTTGACTTTTATCGCGTCAGGTTCAAAGCCATTGGAAGGTCAAATCGAGAGAAAACGGTAAAAAAAATACGTTATAGGTTTTTGGAGTCGCTAATTACGAATCTGGCATCCGTTGAACTCTATCGCTTCAGTTTCAAGGTCATTTGAAGGTCAAATCGAGAAAAACCGGTAAAAAAATATATATGTTATAGGTTTTTGGGGTCGCTGATTATGAACCTGGTGTCCGCTGACCTTTATCGCGTCAGGTTCAAGGTCATGGAAAGGTCAAATCGAGAGAAAACGCTGAAAAAAATATGTTATAGGTAATCAACGACCGCGAAAACCTATAACATATTTTTTTTATTTTTTCAGCGTTTTTTATCGATTTGACTTTCAAATGACCTTGAACCTGACGCGATAAAGGTCAGCGGACACCAGGTTCATAATCAGCGTCCCCAAAAACCTATAACATATTTTTTTTTAATTTTTTTACCGTTTTTTCTCGATTTGACCTTAAAATGACCTTGAACCTGAAGCGATAGAGTTCAACGGATGCCATATTCGTAATTAGCGACTCCAAAAACCTATAACGTATTTTTTTGGATTTTTTTACCGTTT
>NC_046661.1:128506964-128511971 GCF_010883055.1 Belonocnema kinseyi
GTAAAGTAAATTGTGTAACCTTTGAATAAAATAAGTCGAGTACCATTCGGTGACTCGACCACTTTTTTAAAAATTCAAACGTGTATAATTCGGCACAACAATCTTTCAATTATTTAAAAAAATTTTTGTAAATCTTTCTAAATGTTTTTAAAAATGTTCTTAAAAGTATTTTCCATAATAAAAAATAATTTTCAATTTTCCTAGGAAATGTTTTTTATTTTTCTGAAAGCCTTTGAGAATTCATAAAAAGTTACTAATTTTTTTTGGAAATCTCCAAAAATCTATATTTGATTTTAAATTAGGCCGTGGACTATTTTCATCGGAATTTTAGTTAGAATAGCTTGATTTTGTCGATGAAATTATTTGAAATGATTTCGAATTGTTAATTAATTTTGAATTTTTTCAAAACTTCTAAATGTCCCTTCAGCTTACTCGAATGATTTCTGAAAATAAATAAGAATAAGTAATTTTTCTTTATCTTTATTAATTTTTTTTTGATTGAATGGTTTAAAACAGAATATTTTAGACTAAAATATTATTTAAAACTTAAAAACGCTTTTAGTTGCAAATATATTATTTTAAAATTATTTTAAAGTATAAAATAGTTCATAAAGCTTCAATCGGACGTTTACATTTGTTTAGATAATAAGACTTTCCAATTGAAACTTTAATTTTTTAGCTTTAAAATCCAGAAATTATAAATTTGTGAACTGATTCCGAATCTTCTTTTAAAATAAATTATTGTTTACTTTTTAAATATTAAAGTACAATTCCATTTAAAAAATCATTATTTAATTTATATTTACAGTTAATCAAATCAAAAGGTTTTTTTCTTCTTCAAAAATTTTCGATTATAAACGATTCTAATTTTTATGGTGTAAATACACAATAAATTTGTTTTACTCTTTAAAACGGCATTTTACATTTCTTTAAATTAAAATGTACGCTTGGAAAATTTTTTAAATTAATTAGAAAATGTTTAAAGTGAAAGATTTTCAAATTACGCATTCTAAACGGAATATCATAATTGAAATAGATAAAAATATAACTAATTAGTTACAAAACAATTGAAATGAAAAATTGCACAAGTTTTTTTTCCTGGAAATTTGTCAAATTCCTGGTCAAAAAATGAATTCACTGGCCTTTTCCAATCTTTAGTGGGCTCATAAAATTCTCGGCCATTTCGCAGTCCACCAGCCACCCTGATTATTATACACAATTATCAATGCATAAAAAAGGACAAAAATTCATTTAGAAAAGAAAAAAATGCAAAATTTCACCATTTTTTTTTAATTCGTCAAATTTCTTTTCAAAGAATAAATTCACTGTGATTTCCCTGTTTTTTCCAGTCTCATAAAATTCCCCGTCATTTTCAAATCCTGTTGCCACCCTGATTATTCTAAATAATTATCTATACATAAAAAATGATAAAAGTGATTTTGCAAAAAATACATTTTATTTTTAACTCGTCCCGAAAAAGGGACTGTCTTTATTTAACCCAGTTAAACGATATAATGTGGACTTTAATTGGTCTGTATATATTTACTACATGTAGAATCTTCGATTGGCTACGAATTAACCGGAACCAGAAGTGATGAAAAGCGCGCGATTTTTAAACAAAATTTTACAATAAATTTTCAATTTTTAAGAATAAAATGAGAAAGAAGATAAAATAATATATAAACATGTAAAAACTTTATGAAATATACGAAAATAGAAATATTGAGAAAAAAACTGTTGCATTTGGTGTGACAAAGTTAGTTTTGTTAGTTGAAAATTCATATATTTTTATTGAAATACGTTTTTTTTAGAAGAAAATTAATCTTGTTAGACAAATTTAACTATTTTGTTGAAATTTTGTTTTTTGAGTTAAAAAATAAATTTTTAAATTGAAAATTTTCAAGGAAGGTCCGCAGAAATTCGTAGTTTTGTGCACGAATGGAACCCGAAATATACCTTTTTTATCATTCTTATATTTTGTTAAATTTATTTATTTATTTTTTTTTTGGTAAAAAATTAATCTTCTTGGTTACAATATTTTGTTGTTTGATTGAAAGGTAATTTTTTTAAACGTTGATTTATTTGTTTGACATTTAGATGAAAAGTGATATTTTATAGCTGAAAGTTCAATTAATTGGTTGAAAATTAATGTATTTTGTCCAAGGTTCATTTTTTTGGTAAAAGGTTAAGGTTCGCAGTTGAGAATTCATTTTTTTGGGTAAGAGGTACAACTTTTTAAATAAAAGATCTGAAAATTTATTTAAAAATCGTCTTTTTTGGTAGCAAATTAATCTTTTTGTTAAAAATATTATCTCTTTTAGTTAAAAATTAAACTTTTTGGTTAAGAATTCATTAACTTTGATCAAATTTGTTTTTTTTTTCGATGGAAAATTAATCTTTTTGTTATAAAATTTATGTTCTTAGTTTTCAATTTCAACTTTTTGTTTACGGATTCTTGAATTTTATTAAAATTTGCCTTTTTTTAGTGTGTTAAAAATCAATCTTTTTGTTTAAAACTCTTTTTGGTGAAAATTCAACTTTTTTGGTTCAGAATTCTTGAATTTTGTTAAACGTCCGCCTTTGTTTGGTAGTAATTTTTTTCTTTAATTTTTCCTATTTAATTCAAAATGTAACTTTTTGAATGAGAGTTCTTAAATTTTAATGAAAATTCGCTTTTTTTGGTAGCAAATTAATCTTTTTGTTAAAAATATCATCACTTTTAGTTAAAAATCCAACTTCTTGGTCGAGAATTCTTTAACTTTATTGAAATTTCGTATTTTTTTGTAGTAAACTAATCTGTCTGTTTCAAAATTTATTTTCTTAGTTAAAACTTATAGGTTTGTTTAAAAATTCTTTAATTTTATTACAAATTCGTCTTTTTAGCAGTAAATACTATTTTTGTTTAATACTTTTTTGTGGTTAAAAATTAAAATTTTTTTGGTTTAGAATTCTTGAATTTTGTTAAAAATTCGTACTTTTTTAGCAGTAATTTTTTTTTGTGGAAAATTGTTTCTTTGTTAGTTAAAAATGAAACTTTTTGAATTAGAGATCTTGAATTTTATTCAAAATTAATCTTTTTTGGTAGTAAATTAATCTTATTGCTCAAAATATTGTCTCTTTTAGTTAAAAATTCAACTTTTTCGTTAAGAATTCTTCAACTTTTTCGTTAAGAATTCTTTAACTTTGTTAAAAATTGTTTTTTTTTCGATGGAAAATTAATCTTTTTGTTATAAAATTTATATCCTTAGTTTACAAATTCACCTTTTTGCCTAAGAATTCTTGAATTTTATTTAAAATTCGTCTTTCTTAGTAGTGACTTAAGCTTTGTATTTAAAAATTAATTTTTTTTTGTTGAAACTTCAGCTTTGCTTTTTGGTTGAGAACTATTGATTTTTATGAAAAATTCTTTGTTTTCAATAGAAAAATAATCTCTCTGTTTAAAACTTAATTTTTTAGTTGAATGAAAATGAAAATTCAACTTTTTTGGTTCAGAATTCTTGAATTTTGTTCAAAATTCGCCTTTTCTACTTGAAAATATAACTTTTTGAACGTAAGTTCTTCAATTTTAATGAAAATTCGTCTTTTTTGGTAGCAAATTAACATTTCCGTTTAAAATATCATCTCTTTTAGTTAAAAATTCAAATTTAACTTCTTTTAAAAGAATTCTTGAATTTAATTAAAAATTCTTTTTTTTGTAGCTAGTTAATCTTCATAATTAAAAATTCATTTTGTTTAGTTGAAACTTCATCTTTGCTTTTTGTTAAGAACAAGCTTCTTAAACTTTTTAGTTGAGGACTAAAACAAATGCATATTAAAATCAAAAAGAGCAATTAAAAAAAGTTGAGTCTTTTTCAAAATATGAGTTTTTAAAGAAGAAATAAGTTTGTATAAAACTTAACTTTTAAATTGAAAAATACGACCTTTTTCAACAAACAAAAATACATTTTTGATAAAATGGTTGACTTAATTTTTCAAAGTAGTTTCATTTTTATTACAGAAAAATGAAATTTCTCCCAAAATAAATTAATTTTCAATACAAAAAAATATTTAAAATTTTTAAAAAAGTAGAATTTTCATCCAGGAAGGATTTCAGTTCTCTTTTCAACACAAAATAAAAAATTAAAGGAAATTTGAATTTTTTACCAAATACTTAAATTTTCAACAAAACAGCAGAAGTTTTAACCAAAAATATGACTATTTCGGAAAAAGTTTAATTTTCTGCTAAATAGTCGCATTTTTTATTAAAAAAAAAATATGACTTTAACACGATTCTTGAAGTTTCAACTAAAAAGTTGCATTTTTGCCAAAGAAGAATAAAAATTCTACTATAACGGGTACATTTTTTAATCAAATGGACAAATTAAAAAAAAGTTTAATTTGCGTCCACAAAGACTTTAATTGACCTTCTAACAAAAAATACAAATTTTAAACAAAAAGAACATTTTTTAACGAAATTTTTCTACTAAAAGAAATAATAACTTTGAAATAAAAAAGAGAAATTTTCGAAAAAAATTATTTTTCATCCAATAAGAATGAAAGTGTTAGTTGACTTGTCCGCAAACAAATATGAATTTTAAACAAAAGGTTGATGTTCTACGAAAGAAGTTGAACGTTTAACCTAAATACAAATATTTAATGAAAAATTTTGTAACTAAAAAGGATGTCTTCAAGAAAATTTTTGAATTTGCAACTAGATAATAAAATTAATAACTAAAAAGAAAATCTTTTGGTGAAAGTTGTTGCGAATTTGTAAAAATTACGTACACGTGTGCACTAGCCCTCCCTCCTTTCGTCACAAATAGAAACAAAATGTCACGACCCTCCTCCCTTGAGTTGTTACGTAATTTTAGACGATTCTTACCAGAATTTAAGGCGGGGAACCGTGATGCCGTGCCGCGTGCCCTACAGTGATCCCAGATCTGAAACGAGATGCGGTCCAATGCTATGACAGGGCTATGTCCGTGTGAATATAGTAGGAGCCACTGTAAATGACTGAGTTGCGCGCGC
>NC_046661.1:128512071-128516141 GCF_010883055.1 Belonocnema kinseyi
TGGGGCACGCACTCAGCGAACAGCGCTTCACTTCTTACGAAAATGTTGGAAAATGACTCGATGACTGGTTTGCTTCAAAAAACGAAGACTTTTTTTGGAAAGCTATCCATAAAATTGCCTGAGAGGTGGACAAAATGTGTAGCCAGCGAGGGCGCATACTTTGAATAAAATATTTGTTATCATTCTCTTGAAATAAATGTGTTTTTTTCTTGAAAAAATACCGGTTTCATATGTATACACCTGGTATTTTTATTTTTTTAAATAATAATCTTATTTTTGCGAGCGTTTTCTGTAATGTACAAAAATAAAACGGACATTTTCAAACAACTTTTTTTATCCAAAAATACATGTTTTCAATTATTGTTATTTTTAATTCAAACAATAATTTTTAGAAACTTTAAACATTAAAAAAGTATTTTCCTCGGTAAAAATATTTTATTATTCTATTAAAAAAAATTTTTTTAACTATTTTTTAATTGTTCAAATTAGAGAGTTGTCTAGCCCGGATATTGTATAATTCGGAAATTTTCTGTCGGCAATTCTTAAATTCGGTAAGATTGTCCCGAAATGGATAATTAAAAATAAAATTCCCACATCACTGTAAAAATTCCAAAATTATAACATTGCAATGTTACAATTTCGGAATTTTTACAGTGATGTGGGCATTTTATTTTTCGGAAAAAGCGACTGAAAAACCCCGAAAAATAAAATTCCTGACACTGTAAAATTCGTACATTGAAAAATAACCAATAATAAAATTTCCGAAATTATAAAAGTCCCGAAATATAAAAGTCGAATTGGAAAATTCACGAAAAATAAAATCAATGAAATTTAAAAAATTGTTTATTAAATATTATTTATTTATTGAAAATACAATAATCGAATATATATTTCTGGATGAAAAATCTGTTTAAAAATGTGTATAGTATTTGAAAAAAACATAAAAAAGTTCTAAAAAATCGAATTTTTTATTAATCAAAAAAAAAAAATAAAAATAAATTTTTATATAAATCGTTGTTGAATTGAATCATGCAAAGTTTGTTTCAAAAATGTTATTATGTAGGTACGAAGAAAATTTAGGCAGAACATTTTTTTCTTTCAAAGTACACGTGTTTTTTAATGTATTTTTTAATACAATTTTTATAAAATTATTATTAAGGTGCCGGAGATTTCATTTTTTGGGATTTTTCATTCATCCCTTTCGGAATTTTTGTCAGTGGTCCCATAGTTGTATACCTCCTCTTAAAATTATGTAATTTTTCAAAATAAAAAGTCAACATTTGAAAACATTTCAAAATCATCAAAAGTATCTGTTCTCTTTTAAATTATTTCAAATCTTTTAAAATTATTTAAAAAATTTTTCGGAACTCTTAAATGTCTTTTAGACTGATTCCCACTTTTTCTTAACACTTTTGTAAAATCCTGCACACAAAATTGTTTTAAGAGCTTCCAGATTTTTTCTAATATTGTAAATCTTTTGAAATGTTTTGAAATATTTTTAAACATTCTCTTTGAGTTATGTAGTTTTTCAAAATAAAAAATCATTTTAAATCTACCCAGAGATTTTATTGTTTACCTAGTATTTCAAAATTCTTGAGGAGCTCCAAATTTTGTTCTTTTCTTTGTAACATTCAGAAACCTCCAGCTTATTTGATTTTTTTCTAAATTAATACTTATTTAAATGTTCTTTAAGAATCAAAATGAAATACTTTTACCTACGAAATACAAATAAAAAAATTAAACAATTATAATCGTAACATTCCAAGTTTAAATTTGTCACTCTGAAACTGTGTCAATTCATTTTTAAATTTTTTACTATTGAAAATTGTTTTTTTTTATTTTCAAATCAAATAGATTAAAAATGGAATATTTTATACTGAAATAATACTTCAAAAAGATTTTGAAATTGAATAAAGGCGTTCATTTAAGAAGCCATTAATTCCAACTTTATACTCGTGTCACTACTAAGGCTGTGCAATTAAATTAGTTTAAATTTTAACGTTAAAATATGTAAATTATATCATTTTGAACAGATCTAGAATCACCTTGTAAAATCAATCACTGTTGAATTTTTAATACTCGAACTGCACTTCAATTTTCAAATTTACTTTCATTTTCTGATTTGTCCCGGTCGCGAGTCTAGCTTAATATTTACAACAACTTTCATTTTTTTGAAATTGTAATTTTTCGGTTGTAACTTACGGGATAATAATTTTATTCTTTGAAAGATTTTCTACAAATCTTGCTGATAATTTCTACATTCTCATCAAAAATGAGAAGGTGTTAGTTTTTTATGAAAAATAAATTTTTCGGATTTTATCAAATGTCGACGTTTTGAGGCCCCGTGAGTCAGAAAAACAAGTTTTTACGTCGGGGTCTGTTTTTCTGTCCGGCGTCGTCGTTGTTGTGGTCTGTATATCGAATAATTTTCGAAAGTTCGTTAAGCAGCCATTTTTGATAAAAATCCAAAAGGTTGAAGCTTTTTCAAAATTTTTGAGACCACTTTTTTTCAAAATTTGAAAATTTTATCGACAGCTATTTATGGTACAAAAAATATGAACAATTTATCCTGACAACTTTTTTTGATAAAATCAAACTTAACAAAGTTAAAGGATTTTCAAAATCCAAAAAATCAAACGAAAATGGACATTTGAAGCAAAAAAAGCTTGATATGGAAAAAAGTCAAGAGGCGAAAAACGCTACTTTTTCACGGCCCCATGGTTATTTTATCACATTCTCATCCATAATGAGAAGAGTTTTACGTGAAAAATGATTTTCGCGAATTTAATTAAATTTCGACGTTTTGAGGCTCCTTGAGTTAGAAAAACAAGTGGGGGGCAAATTATCAAAAAATAAATAAAACTTGATGTTGTATGATTTTAATTTGTAACTAAATAATTTTAGAGGTTTCAATATAAAATTATCGAACACTTTCCATTCAAAAATTCAGATGAAATATTAAAATAGCTTTAAATTTGAAATTATTCAATATATTCTGAAGACTACAAATCTAAAATGTCTAAATTATTAAGGCTTTAAATATTTTTGAAATTGCTGTTCTGGAGACTAAATAGCACTTATTCTTTTATTAAGAGATCACAACCAAAATTGGTAAAAAAAAGTTTTTAAAGAGTTTTAAAAACCTTAAAAAAGATCAGAGGTTTTAATAGTTCAATATATGTGATAGAATATCTTTAAATATGAAATTAGTTTATACTTTTTTATGTTTGAGCTACAATTATTCCATTTTAGAGTTATAAATTACAGTCGTGAAAACCCAATAAAATGTTTTAATTAATTTATATATCTAACAAAAAACTTTTGTATAATTCAATCTAAATGCAGGTGAAAAAATTTAATTTGAAATGCATTGAATTCAAGGTATAGTTTAAAAAGAAAACTGAAAGCAAAGGATCGACTTTCAAAATAAGCGAAAGAAAGTGACTTGCTGCATTGCAAATGAATATGAGAAATAGTGTATTTTCGCATTTTAAATTTTAAATTCAAATTTCTTCGCCTTTTAACAATTTCGAAAAATTTCGAGAAATTCTGAAAATTCAAACAATAAGGCTGTACCAAATTTTTTCAAATTTTAATCACTTATTTTCTAAGAGAAAATCACCCCTGTTTACCAGTCATCGAAATGGATTTGAAAAAAATTGCCAAGACCCAAGAATAAAAATTAGATGTACAGCGAATTTTTAAATTTTTAATTGAGATTATCTTTAACTTTGTGATATCAAAAATTTCCATACACATTTCTTTTTAATAATACTGTAGGAAAAAATCAACAAGATCGAGCGCCGAAATTCTAATCAGAGCAAATTTTCTGTAATTCTATGGGGACGGCTGAAATATCCCGAAAAATAAAATTCCCGACTCGGTAAAACTCTTTGCCCCAAAACGTACAATTCCAAAACTAATAAAATTCCTGAACAGTTTATAATATTAACGAATTTGAAAATTCACAAATAATAAGACTCCCCAAATAAAATTGTTCCTTAATCAATATTAATTATTTATTAAAACTACGATAATAAAATATTGTTATCAAATAAATTTTTGTTTAA
>NC_046661.1:128516241-128532507 GCF_010883055.1 Belonocnema kinseyi
TCAACCAAAATATCTTATCAGGAAATATATTTTGTTTTAATTATTATTTTAAATTTAAACAATAATGTTTAAATACTTCAAACATTAAAAAAGTTGTTTCTTTTGGTGTATAATTAAAAAAAGACTGTACCGAAAATCTGGATCAAACTTCAGATCTGAAAAAATTCAGCGATACATACATGTCAAACTTTTCTAACCTCAAAAAAATTTTCTACTGCTTTACCGTCATATTTTACGAAGAATGAGAAAACAAGAATTCGCCTTCGTAGTACGATGAGGGCAGCACCTCGATAGGGCAGAAAATGTGATGTCCTATATATACAATTCCCCACTCCGACGCCCCGCACCGCATCTACGTTTATAATATCTTTGGTTTTGTACAAAACTGAGGACGCAATATTCGTACGTAAATTACGCCAAAATCCTCATGTAATTTATCTAAGGTATATTACGTGCACAACCCTGAGAAAAGAAGAAGAGTGATCAGGAATGGGTAAGTAAAATACCCTAGGTAATTTACATAGTTTTCTACGGTAAATTACTAGGTATTTTACATGCCTAGTTTCTTACACTATGTAAATTACTATTGACATAGTGTTGGACCGCTGACTACGGCTGTCGGAAGTTGACGAGGGAGTAGAAAGAGAGAACAAATCGAGAACGTGGACCCGTCCTTTTCTAAGGATGATAATTGGTGATTCCTCAGTTGATCTTTTTCTAATGAAAGCATATGGAGGATGAGTAGAACCAATCATCATTCTTCGAAAAGGACAGGTGCACTTTGTCGATTCGTTCTCTCTTTCTGTTCCCTGGTCCACTACTGATAGTCGTAGCACTGTGCCCGTGGCTCGCAAATTTGAGCGCGCCTAGGGCGCGCTTCGGTGGAATCCCGCGATTCGCGCTCAGATATTTATTCTTTGCATTTGGAATGCCTGAATGAAACTTTATCAAAAAGATCTCTTCAGATCGCAGTATTTATATGCGTATTCATATTTTTAATTTTTTACTCAAGTAAGTATTGTCAAAGATTAAGTTTCTCAAAGCTCTGTAGGCTTTGAAGTACACATTATTATCGTAACATTCGCGCTGCGGACTCGTTTTTCTCGTTTTTCAAATGCCCTCAATTTTTTAACATTTATCCAAAATGGCTGTTTAACAAACTCGTCCTCTCTTTTCGGACTTTTCGGACCTTTCTTTTCTTATACTTTCTCAATCATAAATGACGAGAATAAGAAAAATTAGAGGCCCTTTAATTTTTGTTTTGTTAATTTTAGTTTTTGAATCATTTGAATTCTTTAAAGTAAAACGCTGTTACTTTTCTCTGTAATGTTGATATTTTATCCAATATAAATAAAATTGAAAATAAAGCTTCTTCAGTATAGTCTCGATAAACTTGTTCTCTGTCATTCTTTTAATTGTTGTAATCTCGTTTTCTGAGTCTTGTCGATTTTTCATTGTGTATTTTTATGCTAAAAAATTTTTAAACCACACATTATAAGGATAATTTCATTAAATATAAAAATCGAAACTTTAAGGGGCCGTCAGTAAACTTCATTAAAAATTATCGTTTCAACTAATTAAAATTAAAAAATTAAAAGTTCGAAAAGGGAAAGAAAGAAGAAAAGTTAGAAGAAAGTTGGAAGAAAAGTTACGAAGTCAGATAACATTTAGTATGTTTCCTTGTTATTAACATTTGAAGAATTGTTTTTTTCTCTGTTTTTAAGAAACCCCCTTTTCTCGTTTCTTCGCTTAATTGCTTTTTGTTAGAAAGTCTACTATTATATTTGTTTAAAATTGCTCCTATCTAATTGAAAATTCATGTATTTTGCTAAAAATTTGTCTTTTCCTACCGAAAATAAATTTTCTGCGTTGAAAAAGGGTCATTTTAAATTAAAAATGCAACTGTTTGGGCTTACATTAATCTAATTTGGTTGATGATTAAGCAATTTGGTAAAAAATTGAATTATTCGGTTGAAAATTAAGTTCCTTTATTCCAAATTAAACAATTTTTATAACCAATAAACTGGTTTAATGAAAAGTAAAATTGTTGGCAGAAAGTTAACTTTCTTCTTAAAAAATTATATACTTATAGTTAAAAATTCAACCTTTTTATAGGTAAATCGTCCTCCTGGCTTTCAAATTCACAATTTTTGTTAAAAATTAATATGATTTGTTGAAAGCTCGTCTTATTTTGTAGATTATTAATTTAATGCTAGAAGATTTATTTCTTTCCTTAAAAATATAACTATTTTGTTTGCAATTTATCTTCTTTAATTGAAAATTAAACAACTTGGTTAAAAGTTAAAATTTATCATTACAAATTCATATTTTTAGGACTCACCTTGATCTTTGGAGTTGGCTCTTTTGTTAAAAATTTAATTCCTCGATTTAGATAAAAATTAATCTTTTTTTGACATGTAAAAATTTTCTTTACATTTTGGGTTTTTTGCTTTGTTCAAAAACAATTTTTCATTTGAATATTGCAATTTTCCACTTTTGTTAGAAATTTATCCTTTATAAGTTTAAACTTTAATTATTTGGTAGTAAATTCATTTATTTTGTTGAAAATTTATCTTTTTGGTCGAAAATTAATTTTCTTGATTTTTCTACATAGTCTTTTTATTAAAAATGCAATTGTTAAGGTAAACATTAGTCTTTTTTTATTAAGGACTTAACAATACGGTAGAAAATTGAAGTAGGATTCGTTTGTAAATTAACTTTTCCGTTAAAAATTAATATTTTTGGTTTTAATGAAATTATTTGCTCAAAAATTAAACTATTTTAATATATTTTGTTGAAAATTTGTGTTTATGAAATCAAAATTGAGAAGAATAAAAAGGAAAATTAAAATCTGGAGACCAATTCAAAGTAAGGCGCCCAAATTGGTAGCAGATGATGAAAATGCGTTGTACTTGTACAGTGTTAATTTTGGAGAGAATAAAAAATGTTGTGAAAAGCCAAATATAATCAGGGTATCTTTTCACACAGACCTGTTTTGAATTAATCTTTGAATCTATTTGACATATTGAGTTCGTATTTAGGCTATCAACCAATGAAATTTGCTAGAAATTAATCCTATGAAAAATGTTAATTTCACAATTAACTCAAAACACGCCTCCGTCAAAAGGTGTCCTCAGCTCATTTTGAAAAATATGGTTGAAATGTATTTTAACCAGATTTAGAAATCGTCCTGATGAATTTTGTCAATTGGACAGAAATTCAAAATGTTCTAGATTAATTACTGAAAGTGGAGAAATATTTTCACATTTAAAAGTAGTACGTAAATATATTTGGAACATAACCTCTTCTAATTAACTGTCTTCTTGAATACAAGTATAACCGATCAATCAGATATATCAGTGCAGGTATATATAAATGAGTAAATTAGTAATTTTTGTCTTAATAATTCAATCAATACAATTCTACAAATTGCCATTGACTCAATTCTAGCCACAGAAATTAGTATAATTTAACTGACAATAAGTTATATTTTACCATTTCAAATTTGGAGAGTGATAATTAAAAATACTATCCGATTGAAATGATTAAAAATCGGAGAATTAAAACTTGAAGCGTTTGAAATTCAACTCTTATTAATGAATCAATGATTGTAGACTCAAACTAGTTTTGAGGTTAGATTAAAAAAATAAATTTTTGCGCAAACAACTCTCTTTTATTAACTATTCTTTTATCATAGTTTTCATGAGCCAAAACGATTAAAAAAAGAAATACTCGTCGCCCTTCCATCGCCTCCCATAACATCCTCCTATCCACCGAAGGGAACGCGCCCTTTAGCTCTACAAAAAACACGTACATTTTGGCACCCTTTTTGGTTAGTTCTCTATCCACCAAGTGCTGCAAAACGTAAATATTGTCAATAGTACTTCTTCCCTCCCTAAATCCCGCCTGCGTCTCCGGCAATATTCCTTTCCCCTCCATGTCCTTGAACAGCCTATCTGCCAACACCATCGCGTATGCCTAATAGTACCATATATGGAATACACGTATATATTACTAACTGCCTGTACCTTGCACTGAGCGGCTATGGGAGGGGGTAAGAGGTTTTTCGAAGCTTCTAGAAAGTTCCGCCTAATAATACCATATACGTTATACTCATATGTATTGCTTACTGTATATACCTTGCACTAAGCGGCTAGGGGAGGAGGTGAGAGGTTTTTCGTAGCTTCTAGAAAGTTCGACCTAATAGTACCATATATGTAATATTTTTATATATTGCTAACTGTCTATACTTTGCAATAAATTGTTAAAAATTGAGTACAGGCAAAACAATATCGACAATAATTTTTAAGAACGCATGACATATAAACAAACAGTAACACACATTGCGTATATAGTTTTTAACTGACGTTTTAACTGGAATAAAAAAAATTATATCAATTAAATACATGCTTTCCGTTCTTTTTTTTAATCGAACAGTGTTCTTTATTTATAAATATACTTATTAGAAAAATGAAACTCCTTATCAGAATTGTCAACTTCAACTGTAAAAACCTGGTTTATTTCATTAAAAAATTTAACAATATTTAAAAATCCCGCGCGATTTTAAGATTTTCCACAGACGGAAAAACCAACGTGTGAACGGTCTCGGGAGGCTGCCTGCCTGCACTGGACAGGCAGGAAGAGGTGTGACAGTATCCTAAGGGCACTTTAGCCTAGAATACAGAGGATGCCTTGACGGCAAATTTTAGACACCCTCCCCTGCTTGTCTGAGTTTGTCCGATTTCCAGACCCTCCCCCTTGAAGGACGACCCAAAAGCAGGTACCCCCCCCTCTTTTGTCATATTTACAATTTTTTTTCATCATGATAGAATTATACAGGGTGGACACGCTGGGGCTTACATACATGGCGAGTTGAATGCTACCCGAATTGCACAACAGCAGGGCAGAAGCCATTATACAGGGGTATTTTTATATTTCGCGCCTTTAAAGTTGCATTCGGATCGGCCATTCGGCCAAGTCCGTGCATCTTCGGATCAAGTTTATAATAGTTTCCATGGTTGCGTTCGAAACTTCAAACGATTATGTTCAGATTCACCTGTTTACCCTAATCGCTGTCAGTAAATGTAGGAAATGTTAATTTAAAGTTTACGCATGTAATATTTCATTCACTTTATTTGAAACATATCCTGTCTATTCATAACATACTTTTTTTATGCAGTAAAAATAAGCATTAAAAGCCATTCACTCTTCGCCCACTGGAAGCACATAATATTATTACTATTTTATATTATTTGTCACTTAGCAGCCATTCTATAATGTTATTGGCACAGAAAAAAAATGACATTTACTTCTCAGTTCATAATGTCTTACTTCATTATTAATTAAACACTTTTATTATTTGTGATTACTATATAACATAACCTATATTGTTTTGACACTTGAATCCGTTTGAAGTTTCGAACGCAACCATGGAAATTATCATGAACATACTCCTGTATAATGGCTTTTCCTCTGCTTTTGTGCAATTCGGGTAGCATTCAATTCGCCATGTATGTAAGCCCCAGCGTTTCCACCCTGTATGAGATTAAAGCCCTCGTCAACTTAAGAAAAATTTATTCTTATAAACAAACATAGAACTTTCTGTCAAAAAGTACATAAAAAAAAACATCTGGTAATACTAGATGGTCTTCCTCGGAATCGCTGGATGACGACGCAATCGCCTGAACCACCACAAGAGAATTTGAAGTCTCTTACATATCATTAAATAGAGGAATTTTAAGAAATGTACGTCATTACATGGAAATGATTGAATTTGAAAAAGTAGACGTCCGGAAATGGATTGAACCCCCCCCCCCTTCATTGTCCACTTTCGTCTGATTTTGGTACCCTTCCGCCCCCCATCTGCGGACATCTTTTATAGACGGTCCCTTATGCGCCATAATATTAACTGATCCGAGAGTTCGTGAAGGGACAGATTAGTGACAGGGCCAAGGAAAATATATTTCAAGAAGAAGTAGTCTTGTTTGGAGTGACAAAAAACATTATGGCCGTTAACTTTATTGTCTTTTTTCAACTCTTTCAAATTTGATGGTAATTCTTATTACAAAAGTATTCAAAAAGTATGTTGTTGAAGTTGCGGTTCAGTGGATATATTTACCCTCTAATCTAACCATCGCATACGTATAGTTTGAAATATTATTTACAAATATAGTAAAACCATACGATTTCAAACGCCTTATTGGACCTGTCAGTGACAGGCGGAAAACACTGCCATTAAAAGGTACACAGCTGTTACTAGCCCATCCTCTCGTACGAAGCACTCAAAAAATTAAAAACTTGAAAAATTAATTTTGTTCTGAAAAAAGATATTTTCCTTCACTCCGCCAGGAATCGAACCAAAGAACTTCCGATTGCCGATCGGGTGTTTTTCCCTTAAGCTATGAGAGAGATTGAAAGAAAAATCCTTTTTTAGAAATACAAATAATCTTTTTCCAGGTCAAATTTTTCAAGGAATCTGTATTATCTTCAGAAAGATGATAACCACCAGTCAGTGTAAATATATTTTCACCCACCGTTTAAATAAAAAATAAATACTATCAATCTAAGTTAACTCTTCATATAACAGAAGTATCTTAACGGTTCTTCAATCTAGATAGAGATATAAATTAAACATTTTTGAAATTCATTTTTTTTTTGATAAAACAGTTCTCCTTCGCTCCGTTGGGAATTGAATCACAGATTTTCCGAATTATGGCCGGGTGCTTTTCCCATAAGCTAGTAGAGAGATCAAAAAAAGAATCCTTTCTTACTTCACTTTTTTGTGCACTTGAAAACTGACAGTGTTACTGACTGGTGTGTTTACCTGTAATTATTAATTCATTAAGTAATTAATTCTATTAAGTAATTTATTTACCTTAATCTGAAATTTAAAATGAAAATATAGTGCATCTTCTCAATAGTGCCGCGATCGAAAAACTTTTCTCGGAATGGGGTTCTCCCACCAATATCACGCTCTCGAGCTTGTACGAATTTCGGAAGTCCTTTCTCAATAGTAGCGCGCTGACATTATTGCTCATGGAACTATTTTTTGCAAATTCGCAAGAACTTTCTCCTGCGATGATCTTTTTAGTTATAAATTTTATTGTTTGGTTGCATATTTAACTATTTTTAAAAGGATATTCTTCTTGGCTGCAAATTCAACTGTTTTTCAACAGTTTTCGAAACTTGACCAAAAAATGGAAGAACAAGAGTATTAAAAAAACTATGCTCTCTCAATTCCCTCTGATTTTCTGCAGGCAAAAAATTTCTTTGTCTGCTTTTAATTTGTTTAACTCTAATTTTAATATTTTTCTCAATTAACTTTTGTGGGTAATAATTTAGGAAAAGGATATTCCTAACAAAATTTAACTCTCTTTTGTGAAATGCAACATGTGACAAACGCAGAGCTCTGTCAACTAAATTTTTGAGAACAGCAACTATATTTTGAAATCTTTTTGGATGAAAATTCAAATATTTCTTGAAATTTAAAAAATAAAAAATTAATCTATTTCAAGAGAAATGTTATCTTTCTTGGATAAAATGCACCTCCTTGGTTGAAAATTAAACTGATTTGTTAAAAATCATACTTATTGTTTAAGATTTATATTTTGGTATTAAAAATTAACTGAAATATTTTCTGGATAAAAGTTCATCTTTTAACAAAGAAGTTTGTAATTTTTTATTTAAAATTCATCTGTTTTAGTACAAATTTAATCTTTCTTGGATTAAAATGCAACTAGTTGGTAAAGAATTACCCAATTTTGTTAAAAATCCATCCTATTTGGTTGGAAAAGTTCGTAGTTTTAGATTTAAAATTAATTTTTTTCGTAGAAACTTATTTTTGGTTCAAAAATTCATATTTTTAATTTGAAAAGTAAACTCGAAGAGAAAATTCAACCATTCAAACATTTATTTGTTTTAGTAGAAATATAATTTTTTTGTACAAAAATGCAACTTTTTTTATCCTTCTTTGCTTGAGTATTCAAATATTTTGATTGAAAAATTCAATTGAATCACTTTGAAAATTAACTTTTTAGCCGAGAATTTAACTTTTCCATTTTTTAAAGATTAATCTTGTTTAGTTGAAAATTCTCCTTTTTTAGTAAAAAAATAATTTTCTTGGTCAAAAATTTCGCGTTTGTTGGGTAAAAATTCGTCAGTTTCATGAACAATTAGATTTTTGGTGAAAAGTCATATTTTGTTTTGAACATTACATTTTTGTAAACAAAGTTCGTCTATTGACTTAAAGGTTCAAAAATTCAGATGAAATTTTATATCTTTCTTGAGTATAAAAATTTGTATTGTATTTGTAAATTTGTATCAGTTGAATATTTTAAATTTGTATCTGAAATGCTGTTTCATTCCTTTCATAAATGATTCTATGTTGAAAATATTACAAGATTAAATTGCTGATATTTGAATATTATTGATTAGGAAAATGAAAAATTATTCGAGGAAAAGTCAGGAAATTTTAAAACTGAAGTTCTCGAACACCCTGCTTAATTCTACTAGCAGTAACTAGAAAAATATTTCTGAAAACTAAAAATTACGCAGAATTAAAATGGCGGGGTGGGAAGGGGGGGGGGCTGTAGAAATATTTTGTTACGGTTTGTTACAGGGGTCCGTACAGAACTTTAGGTGATTGGGGAAAAAAGCAGGAGTAGGGATAGAGCCCGAGCTCGGATTAGGATTCTCGGCACTATTGAGAGGGGCACTATTGAGAAGATGGACTGTACTTGTTTTTTTCATTAGGTCAAAAGCTAAGCTCTTCTCACCTAAAATCCTATGGCAATTTCAAAATGTATGAAGCACGGATTAAATTTGAACGATTTGGAAAAAATTGTATAAATAAAAATACGTAAGAATTTAAATTTCGGTGGATTGTTGAGCGAGGTTCTCGCGAAGACGAGCGAAACTAATTAAACGTTCTATTTTGTTTATGATACTATCTGATAAATTTCACCTACCAAAAAAATGAAAGAAAACTGATGAGGTTATAAAGAGGTTAGCAGTAGCGGTCCCCATTATCTCAGAATAGAGAAGCCAATTTCATGAAGAATTTCATAGAAAATGCAATTGGCAATGAGAAAAATAAATTCTGTGTTCGTCGCTTTATATAGAATCTGTTATCATGTTTTCTTTTTTTTTCAAGTCATTGTATCACTTATATTGTCTGTGTGCATCACTAATTTTTTTCTCAATATTGCATACACTGTTAGAAAATTCTTTAAAATTCCAGGACAAATACTAAGCCGCGTTTCAAAACCCTGAAAAGCTCTCAAAATATATTTGTTATTTATTTTAAGATGTAAGGTAAGAATTAATCTACATTAACAAAAAAATCTTTCAAATGATTTATTATTGTCTTTAACTATCTTTTCTTAGAATAATGCTCGAAAATGACGGATTTTCATAAAATTTAGAACCTTTTTAAATTGCGGTTTAAAAAAGCAGAATAAGTCTTTGTTATTGTAATTCATACAGGTAACTTAGTGACAATATCTCTTCAAAAATGCTCTCCGATACCCTTGTAAACTTTGTGCTGGCACCTAAGCTCAAGGATTTTAGCCAAAGAAGATCATGTCTTTTTAAATAAATTTTTTTCTGAAAAAAGAACTTCTGTTTCGCTCCGCCGGGAATCGAACCACAGAACTTTCGATTGCTGGTCGGGTGCTTTTCCTTCAAGCTACCAGAGAGATCTAGATAAGAATCCTATTTCTGAAATATACGAATTATTTGCTAGGTGTTACAAGTCAAATTTTTCAAGCAATCTTTTTAATTAAAGTTTTTCCTGAAAAATGATCTTCTCATTTGCTCCGCTAAGAATCGAACCACAGAACATTCGACTCACGGTCGGGTGCATTTCCCTTAAGCTACTAATGAGATTGAAAAGACGTTAATAAGTTCTGTTATTCTCTGATTATAATACAGATTCTTTGAAACATTTTACTTGCAGCACCTGACAACCCATTGGGCACAAAATTTGGCGGTCTTTACGACATCGTTACGACACCTGTACGACAACTTTACGACATCCTATGTCCATGTCTTTAAGGTGTATTTATGATATCGCAATGTCACCAAAACGATATGGAAATAGGATGTCGTAAAGTTGTCTTAAAGATGTCGTAACGATGTCGTGAAGACGTCACCAAATTTTGTGCCCAATGGGAAAATAAGATAATGGTTGAGTAAGGGAAAGTCTTTTTTGAAATTAATAAAAGATTCTTACCCTATATTTTCAATTTTAAGACCGTCCTATAACACCCCGAAGAATCCTCTACTAGTGCTGATTAGCAGTATCATATAATGATAAGATTAATGATTACATTTAAAAAAATCTTTTACTGCGAAAGTAACAGGAATGGATAAATTTGTAATTTCTATTAATTTCTTAACTAATTTTTATTTTTTTAAACATTCGCTTTCTTATAGAAGGCGAAAAACCGGCATATATTATAAATCTCATGAGTCTTATAATGAATATTAACAATGTTATTATTTCTTTAAATAAATTATGGTCTGCCCGAAAAATACTTCTTTGCTTAGATACGTAGCTTATTGAAGAAAAATAGGAAAGAAAGTATTTGATAAAGGAATTTTTCAACAGTTTTGCATATTATTATGTATCTTTTTGTTGATCAATGTTTACCTTAGTTTTCGTGACAAGATTCAATTGTTAAAGCAATTAAAAATAGTTTAAATATTTTTTCAGTAAAGATATATAAATATTACATTTGAGTGTGTTTCAGTATCCAAAATAGTTGTTTCTCACTTTGAATTATTTTATCAATTTATTAAAAACAAAATTTATTTAAAAAATTGTTAATTGTGTTATCAGTGAAGAGTTGTTTCAAAAACCATAGATAACAGTAATATACAAAAAGGTGAATAAGGATATATAATTTACTGAAAAATCACTAAATAATATTGTTGTCAAAAAGATTGTTTTAATGTGTAGCGCAAATTATAAGTTACGGTAGTTTTATATTTTTCCTTTTTTTTTCCTTTTTCCCATATAAATCATTTGGCATGATTATAAATTATGTCGCAAAAGCATAATGTTTGCTGTGAAAATGATACTTCTTGAGAAGAATGAAATTTCCTCTAACCTGAAATCCAAAAGGAAATTCTATTTGTTTCAAAAAGCTTTCTTCTAATACAAGTGAGAATTTCTCTCAATGATATCTTTAGGCATTCGAACAAAACTAGGGGGCAAGAAAAAAAAATAACGTGGACTTCCGAAAAGCGCTTACATTCGATTAATTTGAAATACTGTATACCTATGTATTTGGACGTATACGAAGTTTCGAATGAATCGGAGGTGAGCGCTTTTCGGAAGTTTATAAAAAAAATATTATTTTGAAAATCAAGGGCCATCTTAATTTGTTTTAAGACAGTGAGATATATAAAAATGCCATTGCGCCTGAATGGGAAAACCTAGATTAAAGAAAAAACTTGAATAGAAGAATGTGACTGTGTAACATTTTCATTTTTATGAAAGTAGCATTCGAAAGATTTTTTTAGAAATATTCACCATCAAATTTTTCAGAAAATTGTCTAAGATTTTTCTCAAATTATTTTATTTCTTATTATTAGGGTTTGTAGTTCTAGACAGAGCTTATAGCCCAGATTTATTTCGTGAAATGATTTACAAAACATATGCTCAAATCTTACGACTTTATTATTTTAAGCTCAAACATTGACTCAAAGATGTGAATAAAGCAATTTATTTTGGGCTCAGAGGGCGTCAAATTCTTTTAAATTGTAAGTTATGCAAAGAAAAAATATGCTTTATCTAATAGCAAAATACCACATATTATCCAATTTATAAGAAGAAAGTATATCTTGACAGCGTTACTTACAAAACCTTCATAGACCAATTGATCATCAGATCATTTGAAGTAAAGAAGATAAGGGCTTAAGTATATAAACTGATAAATGCGGTATTTATTATTATCGTCATCAGCAATCACTCTTCAGGAAATTCTTGAACAAAGTGACTCATTGGAACCCTCATTGGAACCAAGTGGGCACAAAACTTGGCGACGTCTTGACGACATCGTTACGACATCTTTAAAACTTTACGACGCCCTATGTCCATGTCGTTTCGCTGTCTTTACGATGTCGTAAAGACATCGTCAGATCATGCGACTTATTTACGATATCGTAAAGAGAACCTTAATGACATGGACATAGGATGTCATCAAGTTATCGTAAAGATGTCGTAACGATGTCGTAAAGACGACGGCAAACTTTGTGCCCACTGGGAAAGCATCAAGGTCGTCTCATTTTTCCATGTCTCATAGGATGGAAAATTATTTTACTAAAGGAGCCCAGCAGTGATGCAACAGAGTACGAGGTTCAGAACGTTACCGTTAATGAGTGGCTAAGGGAAACCGAACAGTGGGCTGGTGCAGAAAAATTGGGTTCCTGGGTTCCTCAAAGTGCTCTTCGCGCGATACAGGCCTACCAAATAGAAAGAGATGCCGCTCAACTGGGAGAGTGCAATCTTATAGATCAGAGACCATTGGTTCATCATCCCGCCATAAGCTTCAACCGAAGTAGTTCACCTGCTCTTCAACCTCCGAGATTAACATTTTTTGCTCATCCAAATGTGCAAAGTGACACATTCAACTTTCAAATGGCTCGACTTTCTGTTGAAGACTTTGAATCAGAGGCTGGTTATAGTTTTAGACAACATCATGATACACCCAGGATTAATCCTAGGACTCTAGCATCCTGGCTAAGTCGCAGACACAGCAGGAATCACAAAATATAAGGTTAAAATATGAACATCTGTTGATGATAGAGAAAGAACAAAAGATAAAATGTTTTGCTGATAAACTTTGCAACCTCTAAAAATTGAAGCTATTTTGGTGAAAAGTCTCAACGAGGTTAGAAAGGATGTCACTTTGATGTCATCTACTATGTTGCGTTGCCAGAATCAGCAAAAAAAAAATACTAAGAAAGTATGATGCTTGCTTATAAATTCGTATTGAAATAGTTAAGACTATTGTAAGCGAACTACTCAGACACGAAACTGTAACCTTAAAGTATATCTATAGTATAAATTTACAAAATAAAAATACTAATAAAATAAAATTACATTCTTTCTTCCATTAGAGTTTTTGAAACACTAAATGGAAAAAAAATAAATACAAGTTTACTTATAATTAAATTAAGCTTTTTTGGACTCAAATCATTTACGCATGGGACAACTTTTGCTTCATGATTTTTCAAAAATAAAACGTGATATAGATTGTAAAAATTGACTTAAGTTTCATATTAAGAACGTTCTACTGAATGTTGCACTCCTTGCAGTTTTAAATGTTTCTCGATGAGTTTTCTAAAGCTGAAAACACCCAGCCAAGAACAATTAAAGAAAAAGTCGGATAATTTTTTTGGTCAAGGAAAATTCGTTAATTCAAAACAAAACTTTTGCAAAAGGTATTCAATTATTATTAATGGACAAGGGAAAATAAAAAATTGGTTAGGGCAAAATTAGAGAATATTTAAAATAAAGATTTGCTGTTATCCTGTTATAATATTCTTGTTCGTAATTCAATTGCTTTGTATTTTTTTGCATTTGCTTCCTTCTGAAGATTATCTTTTCACTTATAAATTGGATCATTTGTTTCAGAATTCAACAATTTTGTTAAAAAACACCATCCTTCTTGATTAAAAATTCACCTGTTGGGTTCAAAATTCAACAATTATCGCACATAATTTACTTTTTGTTTCAAATTCATATTTTTGTATTGAAAATTCAGCTGTTATATTTTTTGGATAAAAATTCAACTGAAATGTTTTTGGGATGGAAATTCAACTGTTTTTTGGAAATTAGTCTTTTAATTTGAAAATTCATCTATTTTAGTATTAAGGTGCAACTCCTTTGTTAAAAAATTCAAGAATTTTTTAGGGAAATCAATTTCAGTTAAAAATTCGATTATTTCGTTGAAAAATAACTTTTTGCTTAAAACTCTGATTTTTTTTTGAAAAGTCAAAGTGAATGTTTTTTCGATGAAAATTAATGTTTTTAAATTAAATTTCTCATAATGATTTAAAAATTCACTTATTTTAGTGAAAATGTTATATTTTTTGGATTAAAATGCAGCTGTTTAAATAAAAATAATCTTCTTTGCTTAAGAATTAAGCTATTTCTTTTAAAAATTTCGGTCGAACCACTTTTTTGAGAAACCTTTTTTTTGTCGAAGATTCATATTTTTAGTTGTAAATTCATCTCTTTGGTTTCTTTTACTACAAAAAAGAAAAACTTCTAACAAAATTCATGAATTTTAAATAAATAATTGTTTTCTTGAATAAAAATATTAAGTTAAAATCTAAAAATCGAACAGTTACATTTTGAGTATACAACATTAATTCTCACGAAGAAAAATGAATTTTTTAGTAAATATTTGAATTTTCAACCAAAGGTATCAAGTTTTGACTAAAATGATAAATCTTTAAGCACAAAAACCGGATATTCAACAAAGTAATTATAATTTTGACCAAAAATACTTAAATTGAAATTAAAAATAGTTACGTTAAACAAAAAATACGAATTTCAAAGAAAATAGTTGAAACCATTCGAAAAGACTTTAAAGGAGGTGATAAAATGGTCGAGAAGATTCATAGGTAAGGCTAGGTTAGAATTGAATGCGGAAAGTATAAGGTTATGGTGTTAAGAAAAGGAGTTGGAGAGATAAGGGAGGGGAGTGGAAGTGGACGGAAAAGGAGGTGAGGCGGTACAGGAGGTGAAAGACTTTGTGTTCGTGGGTTTCCTGTTGCGGAGGATTGGGGGATTGGATTTTTATATAAAAGAGAAAAAATGAGGCTGATGATAATGTAATGTGGTAATAAGGCAGTTGAGGGGCAAGGAAAGAGGTTTATTGCAGATGATTTTGTAAGGGAAATAAAATTGTTCTATTCGCTAGTAATGAAAGACTTATTTTATAGAGTGGAGGTATGGGGGTGGAAGTTAAGCAAGGAGGTAAATAGAATAGAGAAGACGTATATGAAGAGGTCACTGAGGTTGGCAAGGAATACGCCTAACTATATTGTTAGGAGGGACACATGAAGAATAGGTTTAGGGATTTTAACGTGGAGTCGAGCGTGTAAATATGAGAAGACATTTTCGGAAGAGTAAGCTGGTTAGGTATTGTTGGTGGAAGAAGGAGAAAAGACGTAGGGGTTTAAAGATAGCATTTGAAATTGAAAGGTATTTTAGATGGAGAGGACTAACTATGGATGAACTGAGAAAGATGCACGAGGAAGAAAGGAAGGTATATGAGATGGTTAAGAAAAACGGCATGAAGAGAGAGAGGGCAGTAGGTGAGGAGAGAATAAGAGGGTCAAGGTTCAGTAGGAACTATGCGTGGATGTGCTAAGGGAGAGAGCGCAAATTTTGTGTAAAATAGGAGAGAAAGGAAGGCAGGTACTTATAGCGCGACTGAGTTGTGGATGCACGGAGGATTATAATAGGTTTTGGCTTCCTAGAGAGAAGAGGATGTGTGAATTTTGCAGGAGCTAGTGTGCAAAAGTGAAGCACTGGTTGGAGGAGTGTGAGGAGGTAGAAAGGAGTTTTATAAGCATGTATGTTTTGTTGCATGAAAGGGGCACAAAGTGGCAGTAGAATGGGTGAACGGAGTGCTGGGTAAGATGAAGAAAAGGATTGGAATTTAACAGAAAATTAATTTTCTCAACTTTAATTTCATTATTTAATTTGTGTTGAAAACTTTCTTCATGTTTTTTTTACATAAAACTAATACTTTTTGTCACGTTAAACGTAATTTGTGGATAAAACTTTATTTTAAGTGTACAAAGAAAGAAGATAACGTTTAACTAAAATTATAAATTTTCTATTATTACGAAAAATGTAACAACCTCTTGCTTAAACTGAAAAATCTACGACAAAAATATGACTGTCAAAAAAACATTTAATATCTGATATTCAAAACAAAAAATATTTTAATTTTCACAAAAATTCGTTAGTCAATCGAAATACACGAATTTTCACCTGAAAAAATGTATTGCCAATAAAATAGTATAATTAAGTTTCTAACAATGTAATTGAATTTCGTATTCTGAAATGACGAATTTTTGAAAGCAGTTCCATTTTGAAAAAAATTACTTTTTAAAATAGTTGAATTTTGTACAACGTACATTACGAGGGTAGTTCAATAAGTCCTTAGAATGACCAACAGATGGCGCGCGAATCGTTCCAAATCATCTGTTTTCAGTCAGCACCACTCCCGACTAGATATA
>NC_046661.1:128532607-128539248 GCF_010883055.1 Belonocnema kinseyi
TCCAAGGAGATTATGTTGAAAAATAAAAAAAAATTTACCCAAAAAAAATTGTTTTTATACTTCATTCTAAGGACTTATTGAACTACCCTCGTATTTTTCAATAAAGTAAATTAACTCTTACCAAAAATCATAATTTTTAACCGAAAACATTAATTTTCAAGCGCAAAGTTAATTTTCTACCAAAAATTTGAATAATGATAAAAAAGTGAAATAAATAGTTAAATTTTTCAACTAATACTAAATAATTTTTGTAAACAAGCAACCGATTTTTCAACGAAAAAATATAACTTTTTAACCGAAAATGGAATAGTGATATTTTCAATTGAAAAATTAATTTTTTAATTCTTATAATCTTTGAACTGATCAACTTCTGATAATAAATAATAAAGAGTCTTATAATAAATAATAAAGAGAGAGTACTTGAATTCATGGAATTAATGAAATAATTGTTTTAATTTTTTGGATTATTCGAATTTCTGTGAATTTGTTTGAGTTCTTTGAATTTCTTAAATTCTTGGAATTACTTTAGTTCTTCGAATTGATTCAATTTGCTTAATTACTTGAATTCGTGGAATTCCTTCAATTATTTATAATTTTCTAAGATATGCAAATTCCTCGAAATTCATTTAGTTCTTGGAATTCCTTAACTTCTAATTCCTTGAGTTCTTCAAAATCCTTGAATTCATGAAATCACAAAAATGATTGTTTAAAGTTCTTGCATAATTCGAATTCCTTGAGTTCTTTGAATCCCTTAAATTCTTCTAATCGAAATCTTTGTATTCATGGAACCAGATGAATCCTTAATATAAAATCTCTAAACGATATTGTCGATTTCGATTGTCACAATACTCGATTTCATTGCTATATGTGTGTGACACGAGGCATCAGTGGATTAGACAGCGTTGGAAAATATTCAAAAAATTGTCACGGTTGCTCGTTCTTTTATAGCTACACGCGTGCGACAGAGGCATTCATGAGTCACCGTGAGTTAGACAGTAATGGAATGTTACACGTCTTTTCTTGAAGTTAATGATCCCAACGGAGCTGCCTTGATCTGGGCTTGCTTGGATTTGAGTGATGTTCATTGGCTAAGGTGCGCGTCTGTACTTGATTTATAATACGTACGCGAACTAGAGCCAATGAGCGCAGCACAGTTCAAGCATGCGCAAGTATTTTTGGATCATTGTTGGGAATAATAATCGCATCGAAATTTAAAATCGATAATACGAATCAATGATTCTCTTTTACCACCACCTTGCTGCCCGTACCGCCGCAATACAGTGCCTCTGCTTGTTATTTATGATCGAATTCTGATTTCAATTTAAGCCTCTCAGTCTGTTATTTATGGTCGTATTTTTATTTCAATTTCGGAAAGGATATTTTAAAGCATTTGAACGAGCTACCTGGACCATTAAATATATCTACCTGAGTACCTACGGAGAATTTCTCCGAGCTTCTCAGAGCCTTGAGAATCTTTAGCATATACTCATGAGTTTTCTATCGGCAGGGTTAGTATATTCTTAATTACAACTTAATGTTTAAGTTATTATTTGTTATTAATATAAACATTAACATTGAGTAATATTTCTATGAAGCATGGAATTTGTTATTAAAGTCTATTGCTGGTGTAAAATGCGATAACAACTTTGTAAGATTTTGAGGTTAAGAATTAATTTTAGAATACAAGAGCGAAGAGCTGGTCGCAGAATTAGATTATTTTTGCTACTTTAATGTAAATCATCCGTATATATACAAAAATCTATGAAATATTATTTTTTGCAATGAAAAGTTACGAAAATGTACTACAAAAACATTACGAAAGTTAAGCTTTTACTCATTTTTCTTAATACGAAAAACATACTATGTGTTTGCAATACATGGAAATTAATGAAATTTTCCATACAAATTTCACAAAAATTTCATTCAAATTTATCAAATTTTTTGTGAAAAAAAAACAGGAACAATTTTTTATCAGGATTAAAATAAAAAATAGCTTTTTATGTTTTCATCCTACGTCTTTTTGATAAATTTTTTAACTGCAAGCAGTTCGTTCTTGAATTGCAAAATGTAACATTAACCTCAAAATGTCAATAAGTTGCGACTGCATTTTATATCAACAATGAAATTTTATAACAAATTCCATGCATCGCAGGAATAATACTTGATGCTAATGATCATATTGGATGCAAATAATAACTAAAACATTAATTTATAACTAAAAATACACCGATGTTACACTAACTTTACTCAATATCAGAAAAGTACCATTAAACTCTTTGCACTTCACCTTCACCACAAAAAAGCTGTATAAAATATATAGGCTTCCAATGTTTTATGTGCTTTTAAACAATATATGGTTTAAGAAATGTGGGATTGAATGAATTATGTTCAGGTTTATGGATGTAGCCGACAATTTTGCCAAATGCTCAATCTTTATTTTATAAAAAGATAATTTTGAAAACCTCCAACAACATATGAACTTACAACAAAATAGTTGAATTCTCAATAAAAAAGATGAATTTTCAGGGGAGAAGTTTTATATTTATAACAAGAGACACAAATTTTAAACAAAATAAGAGAATTTTCAAACAAAAGTACTAATTAAAAAAGATCAAGTTTTAATAAAAAATATAAAATTTCGAACAAAAATAGAATAATTCAGTTTTTAGTATATAAAAAAATGAAACTATATATAGGTTATTTAAACTTTAACCGAAACAGGCGAATTTGAAACCAAATAGTAAAAGTTTTAACAAAAAAAGATGAATTTGCAAACACAAAATTAAATTTTTTTTAAAACAAATAATAGAATTTTCAACTAAATAAATTTTCAATGCAAGAACAATATTATAAAAAGTATTTAAAATAAAATGGAATTCACTCAAAATCAGGAAAGTTCTACACATTATTTAGCAAATGATAATCGAATTTAGACGTCTATGCTAAGAATAATAAAAAACAGATTAATTTTTTACCCATAACATTAATTCTCTATAAAAAACTATTAGTTTTCCACCAACAATGATATAATTAAAATTTTCCTTAAAGACATTATTTTTAACAAACAAACAAAATTAAGAAAATAGTTCATTCCGCATTAAACAAGATAATATTTTAACCAAGAAAAATAATTTTCTATAAAAAAAAAAAAAACGATTTTTTAAATGAAAAATGAATTGTTAATCAAAAATATAATTTTTTATTCTGAAATTGTGCAGTTGACTGTTTAATTAATTTTAAACAAAATAGTTGAACCCTAATCAAAAAGATCAGTTTTAAAACAAATAGTGGAGTTTTTAACTAAAAAAGATCAAATTTTAATTAAAAATATAAATATTTAAAACCAGAAATAGGATAATTCCTTTTTAGTTGAAAGAATTAATATTTAACAACAAACAATAAAATTTCAACAAATTAATTGAAGTTTTACTAAAATAGATGCATTTGATGATACATAGTTGAAATTTCAAGCAGGCAGATGTATTTTCAACCAAGAAGACTAATTTCCCACCAAAAACACGAATTTTCATCGAAATATGTGCATTTTCATACAAATGGTTGAATTTTCAACTAAAAAGGATACATTTTTTTCTTTCAAATATAAATTGTCTATCAAAAATGATATAATCCAATTTTATTTTACACAAAATAATTTTTGACTACATATGAAGGAATTGTCAAAAAATAATAATTGATCCCTCAATGAAGAAGATGAATTTTCAAACGCAAAGATTAATTTCCCTGTTTAAAAAGACGGTTTGAAAAAAATTATATTCGTAACAAAAAAATATAAACTTTTTTAAATATCATTTTTCTATCAAAAATTGTATGATCGACTTTTCTCTTAAATAAATTAATTTTTGACCAGAAAACAAATTTTTCATATAATAATCGAATCCTCGAAAAAAAGATGAAATTTTAATTAAGAATTTTATTTTTCTACCAAAAATGACAAATTTTCAACAAAATTCAAAATTTCTAAATACTGCATCAAAACAGATAAATTTGTATCCAAATAGTTTAATCTTTAACGAAAAAAGGTCGATTCTAAGCCAAGAAGATTAATTTTATACCGAAACAGAAAAATTAAAAAAATTGAATTAGTAAGTACAAATGATCAATTTTCAACCAAAAATAGTAAAATCGTAATTTATTTGAAAGATATTGGTTTTTGACAAACTGAAAAGGAATTTTTTTTAAATAACTTAATCCTTAATGAAAAATATTAATTTTCAACCAAGAATATTACTTTTCTACAAAAAATTACGAATTTTCTACAAAATCTAGAAAGTTTCAAACAAATATATAAAAAATAGCTGAGTTCTCTAACAAAACAAATTGTAATTAAACATACCAATAAATTTTCAACCAAAAATGGAAAGTTAAATTTTCACGTCTATGGATTTTTAAACAATTAGTTACATTTTTAACTAAAAAAGATTACAGTTTAATTAAAAAAATCACTTTCTTACCAAAAATGTCATAGTTCAATTTTCTGTTAAAAAAACAATTAATTTTCAACTAAAACAAACAGTGTTATAAAAATTATTTCAAAGGATATCGAATCCATTTAACATTAGACAGGTTTTGAACTTCAAGTCGCTGAATCGATCAGGAAGGGAATTATGTTGTTTTTAGATTAGGTTTTAAGAGAACTATTTTTTCGTCATAAAAAATGCTATATTCACAAATTAATTTTTAACCAATAAGATTAATGTTTTACAAAAAAAAGACGAATTTTTAACGAATGACTTGATTTTTAAACTATAAGGGGTTTCAAAAATTTTTTGTTGAAAATGTTCAACAATTTAGTTGAATTTTTTTTCTGTCTTGACTAAAATTGTTTCTTGGTTAAAAAACTCATCTCTTTGGGTAGAAACTATATTTTATTACTGAACATGAACACAATGAAAAAATATCCCTTTTAGTTGAAAATTCAACTATTTTTTAAAACTTTCCTTTTTGGGTTGAAAACTCAACAATTGTGTAGATATTCTCCTTTTTTCTTTGTTCATTCGCTCAATAATATATGCATATATGCATATATACCAAGAATGAGCCAAGAGATGCATTGTAAAAATAAGGAAACGAATTTTTAATCATAAAGATTAATTTTCTATAAGAGATTCGAATTTAAACTAAAAGTAGCAAAGTTACTTTTTCAAGCAGGAAATTAATTTATTTAAAAAAAAAGAATTAAAAAAAAGTGAATTTTTTAGCCAAACAGATGAATTTTTAACTAAAATTATTAATTTTTCAACTAGAAAGACGAATTTTAAACAAATAAAGAATTGTCAGTTATAAAATAAGATTAAAATGTGAGAAATTTAAATTAGACAAAAATTCAAATTAAAAATCCCATTTCACGTCCAATAATTAAAATTGATGCAAAATCCACATTTTTTACAACACCTTCACTCCACATGATAATTTTTCAAATATTTATTTGTTGAAAGTGTTATCTTTAATAGAAAATTTAATTAATTTGAACGTAATTTGAAATATAATAATTATTAGTTTAATTTTAAACAAAATATTTATGTTTTTCATAAACTTTAATGTGATAAGTCCAGTGGAAAGTAGGAGACTTAACTAACCCCGATATTTGACCATTCGCAGAAATTTGCGTTTAATAATGTAATTTTTTTCCAACTTTGTAAACATTGATCTAGTGTTGTAATCAAAATTCGTACATTAATCATATATCGCGTTATTCCTTGAAAAGTTGTGTAATGACTTTGTGTAAATCGGAATAATGAAATAGTCGTTAATAAAAATTTTATGGTATTGAACGCATGAACTAATATTGGGGAGATTTAACCAAGATTTTCAGGGAAGAGTTTCCCAAGTGGCAACAAGCTTATTACATGTGTTTTTCTGCCTATAAGGTCATTGATTATTATAAATCTCGTTAAAATTTTTTGCTAAATTGATTTATAAAAATTGTGGTGTAAAAATGCAAAGTTTATTATTTAATGAATATGATTATCATGAACGTGAGCTCCAAAATCGTAATAAATGCTATTCGTCCATATTACGTGTAAATTAATTTTTACTAGAAATAGCTCATTTCGAATAAAATAGTTCAATTTAATTTTCTACCTAAAAATATAAAATTCGTTGAAATCCTATAATAAAAGATTAATTGCAGTATCAGATACAGAACTCATTCCTTGGTGTCCTCTATTATTTTATACTAATATTTTGTAACATTAATTAAATATGTATAACATAGAGAAGATAGGCTTTTCATTTATTCTTTTTCATAAAAAGAAAAATAGGCGCGCGCCGTGGTGCGCGCAAGACAGCTAGTTATTGTTTAAAGCTCATGGATTATTCGAATTTCTTGAGTTCTTTGAATTCCTTAAATACTTCCAATCAAAATCCTAGAATTCATGGAAACAAATGAATGATTGTTTAAGGTTCTTGGATTCTTTGAATTCCTTGAGTTTTTAGAATTGCTTAAATTCTTCTCATTCCTTGAGTTCGTCGAACTCCTTGAATTCAAGGAAACACGTTAATAATTTTTTTAATTACTTGGATTATTTGAATTTCTTAGAATTTGTTTGAGTTCTTCGAATTCTTTAAATTCTTCGAATTCCTTATGTTCTTCAAATTCCTTGAATTCCTCTCATTCTTTA
>NC_046661.1:128539348-128558022 GCF_010883055.1 Belonocnema kinseyi
TTCTTCGGAATTCCTTTAGTTTTCTGAATTCCTTAAGTTCTTTGAACTCCTTGAATTCATGGAATTATTTAAATAATTGTTTTAATTTCTTGGAATTTGTATGAGTTATTTGAATTCCTTAAATTCTGTAAATTCCTTTAGTTCTTCGAAATCCTTAAATTCATGAAATTACTTGAAGTCATGGAATTCCTTTAATTATTTATAATTTTCTAAATTATTCGAATTCATCGGAATTCCTTTAGTTTTTTGAATTCCTAACATTCTTCTAATTCATTGAGTTCTTCAAAATCCTTGAATTCATGGAACCACTTTAATGATTGTTTAAATTTCTTGGAATATTCAAATCCCTTGGAATTCCTAGAGTTCTTTGAATTCCTTAAATTCTTCTAATTCCTTAAATTCATCAAATGTCTTGAATTCATGAAATCACTTGAAGGATTGTTTAAATTTGTTGGATTATTCTAACTCCTTAAAATCCTTGAGTTCTTCGAATTCCTTGAAATCATGAAATGCTTTTAAATATTTATACTTTTTTAATTATTCGAATTCCTGGAAATTCCTCAAATTCTTGGAATTCGTTTATTTTTTATAAACTCCTTGAATTTGTGGGAGTACTAGGATAATTGTTTAAATTTCTTTGATTATTCGAATTTCTTGGAATTTCTTTAAGTTGTTTGAATTTCTTTAGTTCTTTGAATTCCTTGAATTTATGAAATCACTTGAATTCTTGGAATGATTCAGATACTTCTAGTCACTTGAATTCCTCAAGCTTTTTTGGATTCAACTGTTGGGTTGAAAATTCAAATTTCTTGTTAAAAATTCTTAGAAATCTCAATTTTTTATTTAAATTTAAATATTTTAAAAATTATAAATTTTAAAATTGTTACATAAACATTTCAAAATCAATATTTTTATTTTTATTGTATAATTAGGACTTATAATAGGTAAAATGTAAATATAGAAAGTCAGTTTGAAATTATTAAATTTTTCAGCTATTTTAATTTTAAATAATGCCTTTTTAAAAATTTTTAAATGTTAAAACGTTTAATTTTTAAACAATTCCTTCAGAATTATTATTTATTTCTTAAATTTTCGTATCAAATATTCTCAAATTTTCATGATTTTTCTTGTTAAATCTTCAACAGCGATTTAGAAAAAAATATAAAAGACAAGATTTTATCCCTTTCAATTGTAGAAAATGGTTGAAAAACATAATTCTCTCTTGTGATTAAGAAAAGTAAAAAATTTATCATTTAATTCAAAAATTAATTTTTCAGTTCAATACTTTTGTTAAAAATTATTTATTTAAAGACTTCTAAACAATATTTTTCAATATAAATCCACGGCTCTTTAAATAATGTGGCATTTTTTTATGGAAAGTTAGAAAAATGTAATTCATTTTTTTTCTTAACTTTGTGCAAAGAATAAGAAGGCACTATTTCTTTATTTTAAGACAGGCTTCGTCAATTGTACTATTTCATAATATGACCTTCTTATTCTTTGAATAGTGTTGATAATCCCACACTATTTTGTTATTTCATTAAACATTTATATTTTTTACATTTTGCATTATTATGAACTTTTAAATTATTATTTATAATATTATATAATATTTTTGTATTTTGATTGAAAAGCTTTCTACTAAAACATTATAAATTTAAAAAAAATAGTTAAATTTTCAAACAAACAGATGAATCTTCAACCAAGAAGATTAAATATAAAAAAAAATAATTTTCGACATCAAAAGGAATATTTAAATTTTTTATGAAGAACATTCATTTTTATTAAAAAAAACTAATCTTCAACCAAAGAGGTGAAATTTTAATTAGAGATTAATTTTCTACCAAAAAAAGAATAAGTTTTAATAAATGACATTAGGTTTTAACCAAATGTTAAAATTTTTTAAGAACTTCTTAGCCCAATAATTATATTTTCAACCAACAAAAGTTAATAATATACTAATAAACAGAAAAATTTTCAATAGAATAGATCGATTTTAAACTAAAAAGGATGAATTTTTAACAAAAAATAGGATACAGCATTTTCGGTTACTGAAACAAATTTTTAACATAAGAAGAAAAATCAACAAAATCGTTAAATTGCAAATCGAACAAATGAATTTTCAATTCAAAAATTAAATGCTTGTAAAAAATGGAAACAAAATTCATTTAAATATTCAGTTAAGAAGATTAAATGAAAGAAAAACTAATTTCCATTCAAAACAATAAATTTTGAACCAAAAAGCACAATTTTTAGCAAATTACATCCGTTTTCAACGAAATTTAGAATTTTCAAATTTTAATTAGAAAATCACAAAATATAAATAAAATAAAAATTTTAAATGGACTTTTCAACCTAACAAATAAATTTTCTGCCAAAAAGTGTAGTTTACTCGGAAGAGACCGACAAATTCTTAAAGGGACCCTATAAAAAACAATTATGTCAATTAACAATTAATTGCACTTTGTGTGGTTTTACCAAACACTTATTTTGTTTATATTTAATGTTGTTTCTTACGATTTAAACAAAAAGTACGCATCCTGACGGAATATGATAATTAAGAAATTTGTACATTCTTTGAGTGACTAACTTTTGTTCATTAATTTCTTTCCTACCTTCTGTTATTTTTAGAAAATTCCCTTTTTTTTGTTAATAATATTTTTTACGATTAAAACGAAAACTATGCATATGGTAAAAAAATTATTGATAAATTTTTAGCCCTTTTCTGGTTGAGCAGGCTTTGTCTATTAATTTTTTCACAGCTTTTGTGGTTTATCCAAAAACGATTTTTTTTCATTTTTTAAGATTAAAACATAAACTACTTGTACTAAAAAAAAAGAAGAAGGAATATTTTATAGATTTTTTTAAAGCGAACAACTTTTGCTTGTAAATTTTTCTGAGTACCTTGCGTCGTTTTTTCAAAAAATTAATTTATGTTAAATATTATTTTTCACGACTAAAACAAAAAATAGGCATTATATCAAAAAGGCATTCTTACACAATTTGTTGCTCGTTTTTGGGTAAAAAATTTCTGATTTTATATTTTTTCGTAGCTTGTTTCTTGCGCAAGATTTAATTCCTTAAAATTTTAATTTTTAAGAATAAAACAGAAATCAAGCGCCCTATAAAAAAAATAATTCACAAAAAATTTCCAGATCTTTTTCGGGTGAACTAATTTTTAAAATAATGTTTTTCCTATAATTCAGAAAGTTATTAGTTGCCTAAATTATTCAAAATATCTTAAGCAAAAAAATATTATCCTTCATATTCGTTCATTGTTTAAACAATTTTTTTCTCATTCTGTAAACGTGAACAGTTATTATCTTTCGGGATAATTTATACAAAGTTGATGAATTTTAAATGTTGCAATTCTTATTTAACATATTTGGTAATTATTCAAACAATTTGCATTAGTTTAAACATTTTTGCACCCGGAAATCGTAAAATATTATTATTTTCTGGAAACATTAACACAATTAATCAATTTTGAGAGGAATATATTTTTTAAGGATAATTTAATTTTTTAAACATTTATTATTGTTTAAGTAATATGGAATAAATGTTCTGAGATGAGGAAATACTGTATATTGAGCCACACGGTGCAAGCAATTCGAAAAATTTAGACTTTTCCGAGGACTTTTCTACACCATCTCTATGAACAGGCGCAAGTGAATTATTATTAGTTGCTTAAATAATTGCTCAATATCGTAATAAATTAAATATTATCCTTAAAATTCGTTAATTGTGTCATTAATTCCAAGAAAATAATAACTTTGTTCCCTCTATAGGGGCAAAAATGATTTAAACAAATCCACATTGTTGAAATAGTTAACAAATATTCTTTAAAAATATATTTCTCTTAACATTATTTACTTGTGTCATTATTTACAGAAGATAATAACTTTTTAAGAATTCAGGGAGAAAAATCGTTTCAAAAATGAACATTGATCAATTTTGCACAATTTTTTCTGCATGATAATAACTTTTCATGATTTGCACGCGCAGAAAACTTGTTCAAAGAATTTTAAATTATTTAAAAAATAGTTGCAAACATGTTATTTATCGACTAAAAATAGTAAAACACAATAAAATAAATAAGAAAAAATAAAAATGGAATTCTTTTTTTCATTTTTCTTCGTTGCAAATCAAGCTTTTTACACTTAAAACCCCATGTTAATTTCAAACTGCACAGGGGAACGCTGATAAAACAAAATTAATTTATTTCTTTTTCCGGATCTCCAACAAATTGATGGGGAGGATTTTAAAAAAATCATACACGTTCGGAATGATTGAAAAAATTTTTATGAATTTTTCCAAATTTTTTCTGATTTTAAGAATAGAGAAAAAAAAGTAAAATGGATATTTAGTAAAATCCAAAACCATCAGAGATTTAAAAAATATTTTAATGGGTTCAGAAATTAAATCGACATTTCCCAACAATCAAAATAACTTGAAGTTTTTTAATTATATTATTAATGTCGGGAATTATTTTACAATAAATGTAAGAAATATATTCTAACAGTAGAAGTTATTAAATTTATTTTAAAGCTTGCTTTAAAAACATCGGGGAAAAAAGTAAAGTACTACCTTGATTCTAATTCTTCAAGATTTACTTGACTTTTAAGGTTTCCATTGAAATAATATTGCCAATTGATGATGAGCAGAAAATACCTTGATTTTAGAGTGATTAGAGTAAGGTGACGTTTATTATGTGTGTTTTCATATCGAACAAGGAAGTTTTAAAAACGTTTTGTTAGTGGAGGTGACGAAATATGATGCAACATATATTGTTTGAATAAGGAAAATGATGTTACAAAATTATTTTTAATAAAACACTATTAATTTTGCACTAATTTTTATTTAGATGGTACATGGCAAATTAATTTTATTTTATTAAAAATGAATTATTCTGATAAAAAAAAAACAGAATTAATAAATTTTTTTTTTAACTTTAACTTAATTTTCTCTGGATGTATCAAAGATTACTGTTGATTTCACAAACTCATAAAAGTCAATTTTTAAATTTAGGGAGAATAATTCGAAAAATTACTAAAATCTAATTGTTTAAAATTTTTTAAATTCATCTGCTATATCATCAGAGATTGTATCTTACCAACAGTAGATCAACCCTCCAAACCATGAAGGCAGAAAATCTACAAAATTCTTAACGTCTTAATAAGACTGGATGGAAAATAATTTTTATAAATTAAAATTAAAATTATTTCTTGAAAAAACGATCCTACTCTATCTTCACTCCATTGGGATCTTTTTTTCAAGAAATAATTTTAATTTTAATTTAAAATCTAATTTCAATTGTCAACATCAGATTTTTTTGTTAATAAATAATAACTTTCTTCCGATGATTTAAAGAACAATGTCATGGATAGTCCTGCTTTTTAGGTCGAATTAGAAATCTAAACTATAATTTTTGACGCTCCTTAAACTTAAAAATTAAAAATATTATTTTAATGTCCCATATACTATTTAAAAAAAGTACTTTATTTTGTTGTTATTAGGTGCAGGATTGCTTAATTTTCCAGTTTATTTTAAGGACAAAAATTTATTTAATCTACTAGTAAAATAACACATATTGCGCAATTTTTGGTAAACAATATATCGTGAAAGCGTTACTGAAAAAATCCACAGACGATTTGATTATCAGACGATTTAAAACAAGATAAGGGCTTCAGTATATAAAGCGGCAAATACGTCGCTTCCTCAACTTCAAGAAAGAGGTACCACTATTTCGTGATGAGAGCCACTATTCCTACTCTATTTGTAATCTCAATAGTGTTCTTTCAATCTATTGGTGAGCAGAATACATAACATAATTTAATAATTATTACACAATTTTTAAACATTTTTTATTTGGTACGACATTACTGTTTTCCTTACAGAATTTTAGTATACAATTTTATGGTCATTTTTACCATTCCTTTACAATACGAGTGTCATGTAATATTACAGGCACGCTACTCTAAATTAACCTTATCATTTTGCAAATGCCAGGTGCTTAAAGAAAAGGTGAACAAAAAGTTCATCATTATTAAGTTTTCTTGAATGTTCAAAGAATTCCTTAAAATTTTAGTAATATTGTTTACATTAATGATATTGGAGGGTTTTAAATAAAGTTACTTATAGATGGGTAAAAGAAATGCATATTACCCCACTAAAATTTTGAATTTCGATGAAAAATAAAAAAGTTATATAATTTTGAAAATGTTAAAAATGTTCAGAAGAATAGAAAAAAATATTTTTCTAAAAGATTGGGAAATGTTATTTTTAAATTCAATAAAACTTCAAAAAGTTATACAGTAAGGACGTTTACTATGTAGTCATATGGGATGTAATTTTATAAACTCTGGCATGCAATACAACCCGTTTTGCATTTATGTAATGCAAAAAAGTACTATATAGGCGATTTTAATTCGGTTTCCAAATCTCCCGCGCTCGAGATCTTGCGCTGATTGGTCAAAGGCTTCGAGACTCAGAAGAAGTGCGAAAAATATACGTATAACCAAATTCTGAAAAAAGGTTATGTTCCCCAGGATTCACCGCGCATTCCAAATTCAAATTCAAATTCAAATATTTACCTTAAAGATTCAGAATTTTATTTGAAAAATCATCAATTTGTTTTAAAATGTAAATTTTTTTTAAAAGCCAGTTTTTTCACAAAAGTTATTTTTTGTGAAAAGTAATTTTCTCAACTAAAAAATAACTTATTTCAATTGAATATTGAATAGTTTTAGTTTGAAAAATCATCTATTTGGTTAAAACTACATTTTTAAATTTAATATTTAGTGATTTAAGTTCTAGATGACAATCGATCTTTTTTAGTGGAAAATAATTTGTTTTGTTAATTGAAAATTTAAGTATAGCAGTTAAAGTTTTATAATTTTCGACAAAAATTTAGAAGTTAGGTCGAAAATTCAACTATTTTCTTGAAAATCTATATCTTTCGCTAAAAATTAATTTTGTCAAACAAAAATTTAACTGTATTATTTTTGCTAAAAATTAATAGTATGTTCTGCTAAAGGATGTTTAACACAAACGTCAGCAATTAAAATGTTTTAGTTCAGTGGCAAATATATAAATGTTTCTTTTATTTGCAGGATGACCTGATTAATTACCCTGTTTACTTTGCTTTATTTCATAATTGTAATGAATAAATTTTCTCTGTGTACAATTTTGTGCCAGCCCAGTGGGCACGATATTTAGCGACGTCTTTACGACATCGTTATGATATCTTTACGACAACTTTACGTTATCCTATGTCCATGTCGTTAAGGTGTCTTTACAATATCGTAAAAACGCCGTATGATCTGACGATGTCTTTACGATATCGTAAAGACACCGAAACGATACGGACATAGGATGTCGTAAAAATGCCGTAAAAATGTCGTAACGATGTCGTAAAGACGTCGCCAAATTTTGTGCCTGTTGGGAGTCTGTTTAACAAATCAGTATGTCAATCAGTCAATATGAAAAATGGCTTTTTTATTAACCTTGATACATTTTTATTGCATTTTTACAGAATCAAGTTCGCGTGATCCAAGATTCCGCCTCTCTCGTCCTCCATCTGCAAATACTGCAACTTCTCTACAGAATATACGAGGAGTGGAGGTTCCAACTGATTGTGAATATATATGGTTCAAAGGAGAGCTCATTGCAGGGAAGGCAAATCGCGTGTTTACTCCACCAATTACTACTGCCACCTTGCAAGCTACTCCCATAAAGGCGAAATCTGGACAGGGGGGAATAACATTGTACAAGCCTAAACCACGTACCGATAAAGAATGGAAAAAAATAATGCATTCGTGGGCTAAAAGAGAACCGAATAATGACTGGATGCCTGAAAGTATTGAAAACGCGCTGGAGAGTTTACGTGCCCGACGAACACGGAGAAATAGGCGTCTCGGAGGCGAGGCCCAGACATTAGAGTCTAGTGGTTATTCACAACAGTCAGAGGAAGGAGGGAACACTCAGATGAGTCAAGGACATTTCGCCAGTGGTTCAAGTTCATATGGTCAGCCTGTTTTGCCGCCCCTTCAATTTGGAAATACTGGTGTTCAATCTCAGTCATACGGCCAATATCCAATGATCCCACCATATCCCGGCGGTCTACCGAGTACTTCTGCCCTTAATCCAATTCAAATGGGGTCCGAGTCTTCTGGTTATCCACCTCAGCCACACCATCAAATTTCCCCTGTATTGACCTCAATGTCAAGTCGCACCACTCTAGATAATCATCCTTCTTTTCGGCCCCTTCAATTTGGATCTAATTATGATGCAAATGATCTACACGTTCCGATGCGTAACCTCAATATTCGAACGCAGGGATCATCAGCAGAAAGAAGTAATAATGAAAGTTCATCAACGCCCATCTTTGGGTATGTTAGTCGCCTTTTTACTCGTAGAAGGAGCGGGAATAGTAGGGACAACGAAAATCGCAAAAAATAATGTTAAAATATAATATACATTTGAGCGGCTGACAATAAAAAGTGAAAATATTTCGTTGGTGAGTAAGAAGTAGCTATAGAAGTAAAGAGTAGACAACGGTGCTTGGTCCGTAAGAAAGGGGAACAGAAAAACTTGGAATTAAGAAGTGGACAAACGTCGCGTGTCGGTGAATCGGCTCTGTTACACGCTGCAAAGACAAGCCTCGTTTAAAGCCGAAATTGCACGAGGACGAACCCGAACTTGCCCGACTGGGCGATTCGCTTTCAATGGCTAATTAGCTATTAGGAGTTTTTCGGTAAACCTAATTTTCACTTAATTTTGCAGGGCGTCCAGGCCGTCAAGAGAATAAAAGAAAGTTCATGGTAACGTTTTAAACGACTTCTTTGTGATTAATTCTAAGAGAAAATCGAAAAGAGATCACAAAACATTTTTTATTGTTTCGTAACAATTTTTAAAAGTGTGTTAAATATTTTTTAGACTTTTGCAATTTTTCCATATTAGATAATTTTAGAAAAATTAAGGAACATAATTCTTTTAAAGCCTTCTTGTGCAATTTTGTTGCACATTTTTTTTAAACTTTATGATGGTTTAAATAATGAACTTTTAAATTTGAGTCAGTTTAAGAGACGATCAGAATTTTTAAATGATTAAAAAATAATTAAAACTTGTAAAGAATTTTGAAGAGTTTTGTAAGGTTTGACGAAAATTAAGAAAAATTTAGGTTCCTTGGAATAACTTGAGAAGATTTTTAGGAATGACTGGAATTCAACCTAATGTTTAATAATATTCTGTAAAATAAAGAAATTTCTTTAAAATATCCTAGAATCTTTTCTGACACATCTGATGATATATTCAAGAATCTTTTTTCAATTTCCTTGGAAATCTTATAATTAATATATTTATATAAATTAAAGAAACAAACTGATAATACTTATTTTCTTGTTTTTCCTTCTTAGATTTTAATTTCAACTATAAATAAATTGTTTGAAAACTTTCAACAAATAAATATTCATTGAAAATTTCCATGTTATGTTATTATTAATATCATCATTTATTTTTTATGGTAGTGAAAAAAGTTTTAAATTTGGGAATTGCAAGTAGTACTTAGGTTAAGTAACTCCAATATTTGTATGACTACAAAAATATTAAAAAAGCCTTTATTGCCAAAAAAGTTGTTTAATTTATTAAAAGATAACACTTTATCTCAAAACCTCTTTTTTATTTAGGAAACGTCTGTTATGTTTTCAAGCATAATATAAAAAATTCGACGTAACGGCGATGAGAGGAGGGCCAAAAAGAAATATTACGGTCTGTCACATTGCGTAGGGAGGGGGGGGGGAGGCATTTTAGTAACTAATGAGCATATTTTTATAATATTTTGCTTGATTCTGAAGTAGGGTCAAACATCGTACAAAAAACTGAAGTGAAATTTCGAATAAAAACGGTTGCACTCTGTATACGAGTACATTAATTTAAAAAATCAACAATATTAATACTTTTATAAATTTTGCCGTTAAAATGGTACCAACAATTTTTTTTAATGTTAACAAACGGCTGTACAGGGTTTAACCTTTTGGACCAGTTGGAGAAATATATAGTTGTTTGTTAAAAGAGCCGATATATTTTGTAATAAAATTCCTTTCTACATGCATATGCATAAAAGGCATTGGAGGTTTTCCATTTCTTAAAATTTTTCGATAAACGAAGCGCGTGAAGGTTGAACTTCATGTTTATTACACTGTCTACAACAAATAATTAACAGTTTCTATGTTCATTAAAGTATTGAAGTTTTTCCTTTAAATTTAATTTTCAGAAAATCTAGATACGTAGTTGAATTAGTATTAATAGAATCTAAAAATTCTGAAAATGAGCTAAGTTAGCACGAGTTGATAATTCTTCCTTGCTATAATTTGAAGCAAGTTCTTGGACGCGTTTTTTCTTCGTCTTTTCGGATCCATCTTCAAATGATAAACGTGGTCTTCCTCTCTTTAGCACATTAGTTAAACCTTTTGTTTGGATAGGTGGGCAAGGACAAAGTACCTTGAACTCTGCTTCTAAGAATGCAGCATGATTTTGAACAAACAATGCTTTTTTCCTACAGACACTTTTCCATTTTCTATTATACAAAGGCATAAAAGAGTCAAACAATTTTTTTCTTATAACCATTAACTGACTTTCATCAACAGAAGATGTAGCATTAATATTATCCAAAATCAAATCTACGTTCTTACATTTTGATTGTGGATCGCTATTCCAAATGATGTCACATAAGTGCTAATTTTTGATTCTGTATTCCATGTTAAAAAATACTTTGAAGGATTCCCTCAATATTTCCGTAGAAACACGCAGTCTATTTGTGAACGTCTTCTATGAAGCAAAATAAAACAAATGCAGAAAAACAAATCAATAACGACTTGAAGTTGTTTCTGCTACATTCAAATGTTTTTAGGTATAGTTAATACAAAAAATAATTTATTTGTAGCTGCAGCAACTTCAAGTTATTCCTGATTTTGTTTGCTTTATTTGTTTTATTTTATTTCAAGAAAGATTTATTTGCAAGCAGTCTTTGCCAAGACATTTTCAGTTCATTCTGCAAAAAAATCTAGCCTATTAAAACAAATGGTAAAAATATGCATTTGTTCATAGATTTTTTAAAAATAATTACCAGTTTATGTCACTATTAAAAATATGTCAGCAAAGAGTCTTTTGCAAGACATTTTGCATTGATTCCACAAAAAGAAATCAGAGCTATTCATGAAAAAATGGTCAAAATGTGAATTTGTTTATAAAAATTGTTTAAATAATTGGCAATTATTATCTATTCCTAACTTATTGTAAGCGCAAATCATTATCTGTGATACTTTATACAAAATCTATGGGTTAAAATTAGCTAATCATTGCGAATCACGAAAAAATGACTTTTGTGAATTAATTTGTTTATAACATTATTAACATTTTTTGTAGTTACTCGAACTTACTGGAAATTATTTTTAGTTACTTATTTAATTGATTTATGACCTTTTTTAATGAATTTGAAAGTCTTAGAAAAAATGGTATAACGGAAAAGTTTAGCAACAAAAAGTTGTAACTTTGTTGTTCAATAAAAAATGTAGGTTAAGTCGAATTAAAATATCTGCAGTTACTTGTTATAACTAGAAGCCTTACGGTCATTTATAAAAAACAACATCAAAATCCGTTATGAATTGCACTGTCGGTCGATTTTTGTCCAAGAAAGGTGCTTTTTTCCCACTGTGCGCCACATCGAGTTAAAAATTTGGGATAATAAACAAGAAGCACTAAGGAAGATGGGTTTGGTCATAAATTCTAATAACTATGAAAAAAGTATAAGAAAATTATTAGCAAAAAACTTTTTTAATAATTATAGAAATTTAAGACCAGACCCACCGTTCCTAGTGCTTTTCATTTATCATCCCAAATGTTGAAATCGAACTGGCCCTTTGTGTGAAAATAAGTTGGGTAATACAAAATGTGTCGGTAAGGTAGGAATTTGGTCACGTGACCCACTCATCACATGGCCTTAAATTCATTTAACTTTTATTGGGAAGTACAGTTCAAACGTAAATAAAAGTTTGAAAACAATTTATAAAATGACGCACTCCAGCAATTATGTTTATTTGTATGTGGGTGGAAAACCCGTCAGCTAGCCTATTATATATTGCCGAGCGTCTTCACGACATATTTCACTGCCTCAGCTGATGGGTTCTCCACCCACGTATCGCCAGCTGACGATTATTTTTATAAGAAATGCCATGTTAGTTATTAACTGACGAAGTTTTAAGCGGAACCAAGTGGGCACAAAAATTTGGCGATGTCTTTACGACATCGTTACGACATCTTTACGACAACTTTACGAGATCCTATGTCCATGTCGTTGAGGTGTCTTTACGATATCGTAAATAAGTCGTGTGATCTGAGGATGTCTTTACGCTATCGCAAAGACATCGAAACGACATGGACACAGGATCTCGTAAAGATGTCGTAAAGATGCCGTAAAGATGTCGTAACGATGTCGTAAAGACGTCTCTAAATTTTGTGCCCACTGGGAAGAAAATCATTGCATTAATTTTTTTACATACCAGATAACAATAGGCGCGCACGGTGCCATGCACAGCGCAGACACGAGTGCGAATAAATTGTCACGCGTGTCACGCAGATCACCAAATAGATATGTCGGCATATGAAGTGCGCGGAGCACGCGTGCCGATTAAGTGCATCCCTTCCAATTTTTTATTCTGTTCTGTGTGTCTAAATTCAAACTTTAGACTTTTCAAGAAAATTCCAAAAGTTGTTATATTAATGTTGTAGGGTTTTCAAAAATTAACGTTGATTTTTTTGCTGTGATTATGTTTTGAAATATAATTAAATAAATATTAGTCTCAAATTTGTGTAGATTTAATAGATTTGAAATATTCTTCTTGTACCTTCAAAACTAGTGAACGACACCTAACAGAAGGAAGTTTTGAGAGAATTATACGTATTTTTTTTTAATTTTTAATACTCGATATCTTTTTGATTGATTTTGGATTTCCGAACCTCGAAAATCAATTACCAGCACCCCAGAATGAATTTGGAAAATTCGTGAACTGATGAAATTAATATAACCGCAATATCGAAGGTATTTATTTTCGTCAAAAATTTCGTTCTTTCTTTTAAAAAAACTTGTACATAATTGTGCGACGCAATTTTCTACTGCAAAACCATGACTCGTACACCACAACTTGACACTCCAGGGTGACCGTTTTAATCAAAGAACCAAATTCCCGGTCATTTCCCGGTTTTTTCCTAGTTCTTAAATATTTTTCGTGGACGAAAAAATTTAAAAAATCGAAATATAAAGCTAAACAGTAAAAGTAAAAGTAATAAAAAAAATCAACAAACTAAAGCATTCAAAGTGGAACTCTTGAATTTTACAATTTTATAATTGAAGTTTTAAATTCAAAAATGTTCTATTGAATTGTTTAATAATTTACGCGTATGTATTTCAAAATCTTGAGAATTCTAGAAGTACTATAGTTTTACATTTTTTCAAATTTAGTTTTATTTTTGAAATTTTTTCAAAACTTCGCAATAACTTTAAAAATTAATTGAATTTGTCCCACAAATTTTAGGAAATCCTGCAAATTAAAAAAAATCCTTAAAATTTGGATTTCTAAATAACAATTGAACACTTATTATTTTTAGAAACAATTAGAGTACTTTTAAGAGATATGTAGAAGTTATCAAAAGCTCAAAAATAAATTTTAGAACGTGAAATAATTTCATATAATTTTAACGAATTGTTTACCAAAAAAATTTGGTTATTCGTAACGAAATTTTGGTGCAAATACGCAAAACTTAATTTAAAACAAAATGTAGATTTTTTTTAGTTTAAAAAAATGTAGAAGCTTGTTAAGAAGTGTGAAAGGCTCCAAACAAAAAAAAAACATTTTCTTAAAATTCCTAGGAAAATCGAAAATGATTTTGAATTTTGAAAGATTATTTTAACAGAATATTCAAAAAGATTTCCAATATTATTAAAAACAACCCAGGAAGAATTTAAGGATTACAATTTTTTTTTAGATTTCCTAAAAATTGTAGGAAAAATGTTATTCAGTTTGAAACATGTTTAGAAGTTTTGAAATTTTTTTCATAAACTTTGTTTAAATTACTTGATATCATTTTAAGTTTTAAATTAATTTAAATCTTTTCAAAACTTCTAAATATCTCTTAAAATTACTCAAATTTTTGTACAAATAATGCGGGTACAATTATTATTTATAAATCAAAATTCAACAATTTCGCTTACAAATGAAATATTTTATTAATTAGAACAATAAAAATTGTGAAGTTAAAATGTTAAAAGCTTTTCGAAATTTTAACAATTTAAAGCTTTTTATATCAAACAATTAAGTTTCAAATTGTTTACTTTTAAATATTTAGCTTCAATTTAGTCTTCCTAAATTACAAGTCAAATATTGCTAAATATTAAATAATTATCGGTTTTCTTAATCAAATTAAAAAAAAAAAATTAAGTGGGTTAAAAATTGAATAATTTAGACTGAAAAAATCAAATCAATTACTGTTCAGTTTTTAATACTTAAGGTACAGATTCATTTTAAAAATTATTTATTTATATTTACAGTTGATAAAATAAAACTGTTTTTTATGAAAAGTTTTCAACTTGAAACGTTTTTAATTTTTAATTGTTTAAGTCTTCAAGACTGCACGTTAAAATTCTTTAAATTAAAAATATAAGCATAAGAGTAAAAATGCAAAATAGAGAATTTTTCAGAAAAAAGATTTTCGAATTACGCATTATAAACTGAATGATATTATAATTGAAAAAGATATCAATTCAAGTTACTATTTTAAAAACCGTTGAAATCGAACTTGAACAGACTTTTTTTCTAAAAATTTGTATGACTATGACGAAATAACATTAGTTACGGCTGAATGAGCCTCATTTTGCACGCACGCACTTACCCATCACTTAATCGCGGAATGTGCTTGCCATTTTTGTCCGAAATGGGTCGCACCGTGCGAGTTGCATGCGTGCTTAAAGCGTGCGTAGCACGATTGTTATCTGGGATGTTCCCATAATCATCTGACGGAGTTTCCACCTGCATAGAGCCAGCTGACGGTTTTTTTTCGTTTAAATATTACGAGATTAACTTTCATCTCAGAAAGTTTCAAGCGGAAGGAAATCATTGAAAACTTCTTTTTTTCACACGTTGGTGCGGCTGCCATTTCCCCACCCACCCAATGTGCCGCAGCTGACCCTAACTATGCTTAAAACACACCTTTCTGAAGCATTCCTCAAATTATTAGGTAGAAGCAAATGATTGACAAAAAATTGTCGCTGGCTCCCGAACTACAATTATTCAATTTTTTTGCAAAAATTGAATAGCTTCACTTCCAGTAAAAAAAAATAAATTTTGCACAAGAAAAAATTAATCTTTAAGATTTAAAAAATTTTCAACTTAATAAATTAACTTTTAACTTGAAAGTTGCATTTTTAATTAGACAAATAAATCCTCAACCAAAAAGTTTAATTTTGAACTCAAAAGATGAATTTTCTTATAAAAAATATCACTTGACAATGCAAAATAGAATAGCTCTATTTTAAGATAGAGACAAAAGTTTTCGACTAAATAAAATACATTTTCAACGAAATAGTTAAGTTTTCATTCAAACAGAGGAGATTTTCAACTAAAAAGATTGAATGTTTGAAAGGGTACAGTAAAGCGACCTTAATGATTATCAGCACATCCGAGAATCCGAAGATCATTTTGAGGTGCCTGAGCTTTTAGAGCCCGACTCGACGAGTCGTTTCGTGGAAGGCCAATACCGACCAAGAGCAGGAAGGCTGGGCCTTCCAGCACTTGGAATGGGCCATAGAGTCCTTCTGTTCCTATGAAACCACTAGAGCCGAATGATATCTATCCAGTGCTGTTACAAAAAAGCGTGAATTCCATCATCCTTCCACTTCCAAATTATTTACGGAAAGCCTTGCCATAACACACGTGCCATTAATATGCCAGAATAGCAGAGTGATCTTTATTCCCAAACCTGGGAAGGTTTACGTTGCTGCAAAATATTCTCGGGGGATCAGCTTAACGTCTCCTTCCTGTCATGGAAAAATTAGAGCAGAAGGTGAAACAAAATAAGTATGTTGTGGGCACTTTGTTGTATATCGAGAATGCCATCAGGAATCCTCGTTCAGAAGTCACCTGTACATAGACTTTAAAGTGTGGAGTGCCCTAATAGCTAGTCAGTTGGGCAGGAAGCATGCTACGCCTAAGGAGAAGTGAAACTAGATGGGGCGACGACCTATTCGGGGAAAGAGCGCCACTTTGTTGAGTACATGGTTTGTTCTATTGCCCCTCTTTTGGTGAATTGTAGTGAACAGCCTCCTTCTTAGGCAAAATAAATAGGGGTACTATACCCAAGGCTATGCGGGTATTTTCTTAATACTAGTCATCAGGGCTGATCAGAAAACGTTGACGGGTCTCACAAGGTCTTGGTAAATCCGGAGAAGATTAGCCTCCATTTTCACGAGAAGTTACAAACTGTCAAAATTTGAGGACCCCGTATTCGGTAACTTAAATAGGTAATCCTAGATAGCAAACTAAACTGGGAAAACACTTGGAGACCCAATGCTGGAAGTTTCTTATGACTTTTTGAATCTGAAGGAGAGCCTTTGGGTTGGCGTGGGTTCTAAGGCCTATAATGTTTGTATGGTTTTACTATGCTGTCCGTGAACAAAAGCTTCCATATGCAGCCTTGGTATAGTGGCTACGGTTGGAACTTAAAATATTGCAGGACAGGCTGCGAGAATTACAAACGCAAGAATTTAGGATTTTGACAAAAGCAATGAGGACTGGGCCCAACTCGGCGATAAGATTCATGTTCTGTAAATAACTTCAAGATGTAACAATAACTGCAGGAGCGAAACATGTTACAGACTGCTTGGTAGAATAAATAGATGGTCTTAAAAAACTAGGCACACTAGCTTACCAAGTGACATCAGTGCATTGTTATTTACCGTTATAAGTTACCGCGCCCACAAGCAAAGTACTAATGACAACGACACAATCAACAATCACAAAAAAGTAGTAACTTCAATCGTTAAATTAAGTAAGGTAAATCGACCATTACTGGGATAGTTACGGAAAGCTTACCTACACTAACACAATTTAAAAGTGGTAAATTGAAATTTTTTGTACGTAGCCCATTAGCAGGACTAGAATTTTGGCGTATATCCTTAAGTTTGATACAAAGATTCGAATACTGGGATAAGGAAAATCCAATAAGATTTATGAAAATAAAGTGGTACAATTTACTTACAATTCTAGAATACAGTAAAACCTCGCTTTTCCGAATCATTTACACGTTCGTGATGCACACGCTGACTCGGTGGGTCGAACTAACGGCCGAATCTATGCGAACGCCACCGACCTTAGCCGAGTCTGATTTCTCCTCAAGAGTAGCAATCTCAATTTCAGTAATCTCAAAGAAATCTTAGAATTCTCTATGCGAATTCGATTGAGACTGTCACATTCATAGTTTTGAGATTTCCAGATTTCTCAGTGAGTAGCCCCTCGATTTAAATAGAGTTTCAGTCTATTATACAGACACTTTCTTTTTATTTAAAATTCCGCTTTATCCTACTTTCCCGATTACCTAGGTTGGGTCCGGTCCACAATAGCTCGGATAAGCGAGATTCTACTGTACTTTAAAAAGCAAGAATTGATTGCGATAAATTATGAGGAATTTATTTTTATTTATTTTTAAATTTGCCTAAAAAATGAAAATATATTTTTCAAATAGATTAATTTCTACTAAAATATTGTTTACAAGCTCCACACTTGTTGTTGAATTTTCTAACCTCAAATTTTTCCAATAGTTTAGGAAAATAATTTAACAGTAACTCGAAAATGTAATTTTTCAAACAAAAAATAGTAAGCATGAAAATGTAATATCATAGATTAATATTAAATATTATAAATATTAATAAGATTAATGTTATCAATTTAATTGTAAATTCAACTCCTCAGTTGTAAATTTCGATTTAGAATTCATCTTGATTAAAGTTAATACATAACTTAAAAAAAAGTATTCAAAAAATACATCGTCTTTTTGGTTTGAAAATTTATCTTCTAAATTATAAATTTCATCTTTCTTGAGCAAAGATGCAACTTGTCAGTTGAAAATTAATCTGTTAAGGTTGAGTCTTCAACAGTTTAATTGAAAATTCGTAGTTTTTGACTTATAGTTACTAATACTTGACTAAATAGTTATAGGTCCTATAGGCCGCGCACAAGGGTAATATAAAAAAAATTAACAAACACGTACTTTCAAGCGCCAGTATTCATAAAGGCAATCCTGAAATTTTAATTAGAAAAACGGAAACTCTGGGGTACTTTAGCCCGAGTTCAGCCAAAACGACAAAAATTTTACACGGTGATCACGGTAGTCACGGTAAGCGATAAAATATACTAAAATAAAAAAATGCCTTAAAATAGGCTAGCTCAGCCCTTAAGTAGAGAGGGGGGGGGGGTTACTTTAATAAAATTTGGCAAGATACGAGGGTAGTTCAATAAGTCCTTAGGATGAAGTATAAAAACAATTTTTTTTGGGTAAAATTTTTTTTTATTTTTCAACATAATCTCCTTGGAGCTCTATACACTTGGTCAATCGCTTTTCAAGTTTTT
>NC_046661.1:128558122-128571186 GCF_010883055.1 Belonocnema kinseyi
TCTAGTCGGGAGTGGTGCTGACTGAAAACAGATGATTTGGAGCGATTCGCGCGCCATTTGTTGGTCATTCTAAGGACTTATTGAACTACCCTCGTAGTAATATATGAAAAATACCTATATAATAACACGGAAAAATAATAAAGATCGATCTGAAATTTCCATAATAGAAGCAACATTAAATTGAAACCATAGTCCGTAGAGAAAAGAAATACATAAAAAATAGACGAAGCAAAATTAGAAATTAGAGACAAGAATAGTAAGTAATTTAACTGACCAATTAATCAATTCATCAATTAATTAATTGAGCGGAGACCCCGCCAGTAATATCACCAACCAAAGGGGGGGGGGGTCGTTAAAAGGCAAATACATTAAATCAAGTTCGAACGCGTCTGTCGAGGTAAGGGAACGAGGAAACTACGTAAACAATAACGACAGTTGGTTTGAGAGGAATGATTGCAATATAAGCAAGTAGAGTCATCAGGAGACGGTTACAATTTTCGAGAGAATTGCTAAAGGCGTAGGAATGAATAAATTGATAATCATACGTTACCAAGTAAAGCAAAGAAGTGAAAATAAGGGGAAGGGGAGGGTCAAGAGTCATACTAATGACGCAGAAGCTGATGGCGTTAGAATTAATGAATTATCAATAGCAAATTTTAGGCAATAAAGCAGAGAAGAGGATATGGAAGGTAGGGGAAAGAGGGGGGGGGGGGGTTTGAGAGAGAGGTCATAACGGGGACTTACATCTTAAAGAAATGGGCGGTAGGAACACAACATATTCCTAAAGTCAGGCCACTCCACGAGGCATTCAAAACAATAATGACCCAAACACTCTGGGTATCACCCAACACACCGGCAACGACAAAGCCACCGATCAGCACTCCATTGCTTAAATTTGGGCACTAAACATAATGATCCAGTCAAGGGTTATTGAAACTCGTTGATAATATAAAGAAAAGGTGGTAGTAAAAGACCTGGCAAAGTCACTACCGAAAAAGATTACGGTCCTACCTCAAGAAAAGAAGCCGAAGTCGGTCGAAATTGAGGTAAGAATTGTACTCTGTTCGACACCTCGAGCTTACAAGCGATCCTGATAAGACACGTGCCCGGCATGACGATCACTGCACGAGGGGACTTGCTTACGAAGAGTGGGGGGAAGAGACAAAGAAACTAATGCGTAGACATACTCTAGGAATCTCTGCGGTCAAGAGAGAGACCAATGACAACACACGCCGCTGGTCTGCCTCGCTGTTGTTCCTTCTCCTCACTTCCTTCCTTCCATCCTGTAGACCATTCTCCTTAAACGCAAAATCTTCCATGTATTGGATTCGAATCAACGGACTTGAGGCTGATAAAGGATGGCTGATTCTTGGCTGATGATTAGTGGACGGAACGGTACTACAGTTGTAAGGGGGAGGGTTTCCACCAACCTTCGAACGATATTAACAAACATAGAGACGCTAATAATGGTGTATTTCTCATGTTAGATAAATTTGGCGGAAATGTCTGTCCTCTGACGGACTTTGTGTTTATTTCGCCCTGGGTTTACTCTTAGGTTTTAATATTAAGAATAACCCTTAACGATAATGAGAGAGAGAGAAGAATAAATTCTCCACGGTATTGTAAATTGGGCCGAAATGCCTATCCATTTACGGATTTTGTGGTTAATTTGTCCGTAAAATAAGTATTGTTTAGCACAATTAATTTAGCGCAATTACCTCCTTATTACAAATTTTCGGTAATTCACTCATGGTCGACCCTCACCAGGAACGAGCCTTGGATATGTGGATGTCCTTGAAGCCAAACAGTACCAAAAGGAAATAATAGAATCAGCCTGAAGGGAGTAAAATGGAGGTCTCTGGAATACAGAAGCCTCACTAAAAGGGGCAGCAGCGAAACCTAATCCACGACGACGTGGGGTGTAGTGATTCTTGAGCCTTCCCTCTGAAGACCGCAAAGTCCCCACAATTGTTATATACATATGAAAAAAATACAAAGACGAAATTAAATTATCTTAAATTAAAAATGTACAAAACGCAGTCATGCAGTGCCGAATTTTACTCGAGGTGTCTGATTTCAGTACAATTCTTAAAAATTTTAATCTATTACGAGATCATTGTGATGGTGCCAAATTTCAAAATCACATGTTTTAAAAAAATGCGCATTCTTTTAAAAAATTGTATTATTCAACGTTTTATTGCAGCTGTTGTCTTTTTTCCATAAACTGAATTTGCTCATTTCCAATGTTTTCTTTATGATTTAAACTTTACACATACGGCCTACTAAGCAGCCTTACCATTTTTCAACTTTTAAATTATGTATATATGTATATACACATATATATATATATATATATATTTTTTTTTGAAAATGCATTATTATATTTGAGAACATTTGAGATACTGTGAAAATCTTGCATGAAAAATTGTAACTTTTGGATTTTCCATTATTTTTATGCTGTCAAAATTTAATTTTTCATTTATCAAGACAATTTAAAAAGTTATTATGATAATCTTCTGGGGGCATTTAGCAATAAAACTTTTTCTTCTCTTGCCATTTTTTCATATCGTCCGTTAATTTGTTTAAGAGCTTCATTTTCGTGTTTTTTTTTGAAATTTTCTAAATGCTATAACTCCAATAGTTTTTAATTTTATGAAAAAAGTCATTAGATAAATTGTTCGAATTTTTCAATAATATGAATAACCGTACAGAGCATTCTTGAATTTTCAAAAAATGGTCTCAAAAATATTCAAAAGGCGCTCAGTTTTAGAATTTTTATCCATAATGGCTGACTAACGAACTTGGCCTTTAGTTTAGGACACTAAAAGAGTGTACCAGAGGTCAGTCTAATAGAATTCTTTTTCAAAAGTTATCGTGCTGACAGACAGGCATACATTCATAGAGACAGACCGATATACAGACACATTCGTGAAAATCTATTTTTCGCGTTTAGGGGGTCCCAAACATGGACATCTGACAAACACTGGGGAAGGGGGGGGGGTCAAATTGACACAAATCTAATATCTTCTCTGATGAGAATGTAATAAGATTTTTCAGTCAAGAAAGACAAAATGTTTTAACTGTTGAATTTTTAGGTGAAAGAGAAAAGTTTTCTTGAAAACAGTTATGTTTTTAGCTTGAAAATATGAACTTTAAACAGAAAATTTAATTTACATATTTTATGGAAAAAAGCATACCAATGATGCTCTTATTAATATTTATCATGGTCTACAATATTGAATTGAACAAGACGCTCATATCGATGTTTCCACTTAATAAAGCACTCTTGAAAGTTAGACTTCGGAATCGCCTTTAGTGCATTCGTCGTGTTAGTTTTAACAGTCTCTTTATCGTCGATAGTTGTTTTGTTTCAGGATCATAAACATAAACCCATGTTTCATCATTCGTAATAATCTTTTTAAGAAAGTTTTCATCAGTTATGATCATTTCCACATTCTTCTGAGCGATTTCTAATCGAAGGTTTTTTTTTGTTGGTCTGTGAGCAGTTTCAGGATGAATTTTGCACACACACGAGTCATTCCCAAATTCTCAGTTAAAATTCGCCAAACAGTACTTTTTGGTATGCCAAGTTCATCTTCTGGTTCTCTTACAGTCAAACGACGATCTTGTTCAACTGCGACACGCACACGCTCGACATTATCTGACGATGTTTCCGTCGAAGCTCGGACAGAACGAGGATTACGGTCAACAGATGTGCGGCCACTTTTGAACCGCCTATACCACTCTTTTATTCGTGTTTTACCCATACACTCATCTTTCAAGGCCTTTTGAAAGATTTCAATAGTTTCCGCACAACTTTTATCGAGATTAAACTAAAATTTTATGCAATTTCGCTGTTCGATTCGTCTTGTTATTTTCAGCAATAAACAAATTGCGACGAACACAAAAAAGTCGATGTAAACAAATACACGCTGCGCGGGAACTTAGTCGTTTTATCAGCATCTCGGGCTACTGACGAGAAGGTTAGGAGTTGCTGTTGACGTTCGTACCCTCCAGAGGTCGCCTGAGTCTCTCCGCGCGAAGATATGAATGTAGGTCGGATACTTTTGGGACAGCCCTCGCTGTCAGTTAGAATTGGAGGTTTCAATAAGTTACTTCAAAAAACTTTTTTAGAATAAATAATCAATTTAATGCAGAGCGTGTAGCTTATGAACAATATTTTTAATATTTAACTCACACAATACTGCGACATCTAAGTAAAAGTACGGCGAAAGTGACCGTCTCAGTGATGGAAACGCAATTATGCAACACGCGTTGAAGTGTCTGGATCTGAGACAGTCAGCGACAGTTCGTCCCGGTATAGTCTACTTCGTCAAGAATTTGTCCAAATACCGGAAATTAAAAGATTCATATCATATCAAACAGAATCGCCAAAAAAGTTATAAATTTTATTCTTAAACGTATTAAAATTGTGCAAAAACATTACTTTTTCATTAGTGTAGTAAATTTCAATAATACCCCAGTGGCCACTAAACTATGAAAATCTCAAAAACGTCCTTGTGACATTTCTGAAACGTCCTTTGTCAGGCCAATCAATGTCTCTAAGACGTCCAATGTCCTAAAGATAATCTAAAGACGTCTTAAAGACATGGCAGTTGTCGGGACATCTTTTGTACTGAAATTAGACGTTTAAAAAACATTCCTAAGATGACTAGGACATGTTATAAAAGACGTCTCAGGGATGTCTCAAATACGTCTCTAGGACATCCTTACTTTTTTTGCCCCTGGGATGGAAAATTTTGGAATACAAAAAAATGGCTAATTTTGCAGCAGTTAACTTACAGATTGTGAAGAGCATTTTATACTATTTTTTACCAAATGTATAGCTTTTGATAGCAAAACTAAATATTGGTAACAAATTCAAAAGAACTTCAAAAATAATAAAAATTTTTTACTTTTATGATTTTTGTTGTAATATAAAAGATAATCAACGAGATTTATTATTGTCCGACTACTTTATTAGTTGTCTAATTGAAAGCATTCACCGACAATAGATTGTTTCAGCTGAATTAGCGTTGTATTTAAAAACTTTTTCGCTAAAGACTGGTGTTAAAAATATAAACCATTTTATATTTTATTTACTTTATTGCATAAACATATAGCAAAGATATAATTTTGTTTCACAGTGACGAAAAGCTTAAGACGTGTATAATTAATATGCTTGCACACAGAAAAGAAATTAAGTTGTGACAGGGATATTATTTCTTATTGTAGGTAAACAATTAACTGCAAACAAACGAACAAATTTAGAAAGATCCTAGGATCAGCGGAACTGAACATCTACACTCGGACTCCAAAAGTACGAGAAGTTCGGAAATCGGGAGCTTTAAATATACGGCCGTGAAAGGGGCTCTTACTACTGCAACGTTTAGATTTCGTAAGCAATGCGTCATAACGCACACAGGTCTACTATGTGCACGCCCACTTCGAATTCCAGGCAGCGCGCACTCGCGCGCGCCAGACTCTCAAGGCCGCGACTTTTTCTACTGCACATGTACCAAACAGCGCGGCTCTATTTGAAATTAGAAAGTATAATATCGTCCGTTAGCATCACGGAGGTAGGGAAGGGGTAGAGGAGATAAATTTGCACTCGAACCTTTGGAGTTGGGACGCTCGTATCTGTAGAGCGCTCGTAAATTCGAAACTCGTACTTTCGGCGTCCAAGTCTATGACCATTCTCCCTATACTAGGGGTATTATCAAGTCGATACACATTATTAGTATAGCTATAATTGATAAATTAGGAATATGTGTCTGCAGAGATTATTAGAGCAGCGCCGGTGCACCATTGGGGCATCGGAATTAAATTATGACAGTCTTGATGAAAATTCCTGTGTAGGAATTTCGGAGGATGCTGCACATGTTTCTGTACACGAGCCTGAGAAGGTTCCTTTATATAGTGAATTAAGGAGCGGTCTAATCTACGGAAACCTGCTCAGGATACTATACCTGAACCTATATAGGAACTATGTAATCATGGGTTTTATAGCGACTTGGCTTTATCGAGAGTGAGTTTGATCTTCGAGGGAGTAAAAGGAAGGTAACTTTAGAGCATTCTTAATTTCTTTATAAATTTCTGCAAATGACCCGGTACGTATTTCTGTACATGAAACCGCGCCTCAATTTACTTCGAAAAGAAAGCTGTGCAGGAATGTTTACATTGTCATTCGCAGGTCCCTTTCTCTTTGCAAATTCCTTTGCAGGTTTGTGTACATGAAGGTTTGAACGATCCTCTGAAGTTTCTATACATACATTTTCATCTGGGTAATCTAAAGCAGTGAGAAAAATATCAAACTTGACCTCAAAATCCATTATGTGGATTTTTAATTCCTGTACCAACTGAAAGATTAGATTAGGTAAACTTAAGTGATATTAGGATTCGATTAGGCGAAACGCTTGGTTAGTTTAATTCAAACATCTAGTTATTTTATACAATCGGTTCTCCTATAAAATAGAAAATATTATATTCTAGATGCACTCGTTCCCCTCAAAAAATTTTTCTTCCGTGCGTATGTGCTGAAAAGACTAAAGATAAAGTAAACATCCATACTATCTAAAATAAATTGAATTTTATTTAGTAGTATTTTGCGTCCTAGTGGCTGATTTTGATTTCAAAAATAGCGAGAATTACGACGCCAGCGCCATATTTCGTATTAAAGTAAATTAAGCTTTCTCTATCATTAAGAAATGTGTACCAATGTTCACTTGTTTTAGTATCGGTTGCTCTGAGAGCCACCACTTCTTAAATTGTGAAACAAATTAACAGGGAACCGATTAGAAATAGACCTACCCACTTGAGATTGATCGGATTGTACAGTGATGTGAGAAAAGCGGCGCCCAGGAAGGTCGAATGTTTCAATTATGGCGAAGTCTTGATAATGATTAGGTTCTTCATCTTCGAAGTTGTCGGGGATTCCCTTTTCCATTCGTGTTTGATGAATTCGTTTCCTATGTAGAATAACTATCGTCTCAGCAGCACTGTCAGTAACCCAGCGCAATTGTTCTTTACGAGCCCACTGACCGATTACAATTAGCCACGCTTCATCGTCAAGGTGCTCAACCTTAAAACTTACTTCATCGTGAGTGGGCTCCTTCAGTGCAATAATGTTCCAGTGAATACAATATGGAAGAATAAAACGCCCATTCCTTTTTCCAATGATTCGATTATTAAATCTAATTTCAATTCCATCAGGAATCTGGATGTGCTCTACATGACTTGGGTCAAATCGAGGAGGAGGAGAAGGACGAGAAAGTACGTTGCTAGGTCTAGGAGGTCGTCTGTCGCTACTTGATTCTGCAAAAATACAGTAGAAATGTATGAAGTTTAATGAAACATAAATTTTCCATATTAGTGATGTCACATGCTAATTTATTGAACATATTTGCATAATATTCTTTCGATTTATTGGTTCCAGGCTGCTTAAAGTAGAAAGGGATAAAACGAAAAAGAAATTTTAAAAGAGAAATGCATCCCTATTTATTTCTCAACTATTCATGCAACCCCTTCCCCACTGCTTACCCTTCAAACACAATCCTTTTTCTCCAGCTTAGAAACCGGTTTCCTTACATCTGCCTTTATAAGGTTTTCTAATTTTGTAACGCGTATGTGTAATTATTTTTGAAATCGCATAACTTCGAAACTGTGCAGTTCGAAAGTTTTTCGAATCGACTCTCCACACTATTAGTCATTTCAAAAAGAATTTAATTAGAAGTAGACAGTTTCAAAGTCTTTCGAATCGTCTTTGGAATTAAATTTTTATATATACTCTGTACAATAGATTATCATCAACGTGTAACGTGTTATTTCTCAAACACGCGAAAAAAGAGTTTACGGGAGTTTGAATTAATTTCAAGCAAGAGTTACAGTGGTAAGGTGGTAAGGCTCACGTGCCTACACGAGGGGTAATAAAATTCGGCACTCCTCTTTTTTGTTTTATTTTATGTTATTACTGTCTTATACTTTACCTTATTTTATTGTTTTGTTCGTATATTTTATATCTACGCAGTACTACATTGAAGAAATTAGTTCTGTCTTAATTTTCATTTATATTTTTTACTTTTGATAAAAATTTCTAATTCCGCGGTCTCAAGTCAGAGCCACGCAGAGTTGCTTCATCGACACAAATGATCGATTAGATCCACCCCCATCTTCACCTTTAGCAGATCTTCACATCTCAAGTCCCCACATATATTCCGGATATCTTTTATCGCTAATCCTTCTGACATCCGGAGTAGAATGGCTAATTCTACTCATGAAGGATGAAATGGATCGTTTCTTTTGGCAGTGCCGAATTACCAAAAATTTATTGCCGAATTTACCATGTTACCAATCTCCCCTTAATTTTCTTAGAATTGTGAATTTTGTGTAATAGTTTAGTTGCTTAGTATGATGCGTTACTGATCTCCCTTAATTTTTTTGGAATTATGAAACCCTTGTTATAATGTGTTACCGATTCCTCCCCCCCCCTCAAACCTCCTGAACTTATGAATTTGTTAGAATGTGTTACCAATTCCCCCCCCCCCTTAAGCCTTCGGAATTTATGAATTTGTTATAATGCGTTACCGATTCCTCCTCAAGTCTCCTGAATTTAGGAGTTTGTTATAATGTGTTACCGATTCCCCCCTTGAGTCTCATGAATGTAGTATAATGTGTTACCAATCCCCTTTAATTTTCTGGAATTTATGAATTATCGGGTTCATTATCTTCTTTATACCCTCTTTATACCTAAATACCCTAACAATTATTAAAGATTTATCGACCCTTTTCGTGTTATTTATACCCCTTTTTAGTGTCAAAATACCCTAATATTATTATGGTATTCTCGATCGTTTTGTAGTAATTATACCCTTTTTCAGAATGTCAAAATACCCCAAAGTTATTATAGTTTTCTTAGTTATTTTCAATGCCGAGCTACTCAAAAATGATTATAAAAGTTTTCTCGATACTTTTTGTTGCTAATACCCCTTTTGGTTCATAATACCCCAAAATATTTTTGTTTTCTTGACCTTCGTACGTTCCCGATATCCCCTTATAGTGCCGGATCCTTCCATAATTATGAAAATTTAAACGACCCCTTTAATGTTCTTGGTACCCCTTTTAATACGGAGATACCTTTTTGTATTATCGGGCTAATGCCTTATTTTTTTTAATCTATCTTGGGAATTAGTTAGAAATACCCATTCATTATCGACCCCTTGAATACCCTAAATTTTTTAATTTCTGTTACCGAATCCGAAAATTTAGTTTTTTTTTTTACTTATCTATTTTTGCAGAAAGCCCTCATATATTTGTCACAACGAACCTCCCGTAATTGTTGGTCAAATAGAGACCCAGTGTTACGACGCATTATATATATTTTTTCCCGTTATGTTTCATATTTTATGCTTCCTTATGTAAAACCCTTATAACGTGCCACTAGCAACTCTGACTTTTTTCTTTAAATTAAGTCATGTTGTGTACCCTACCGTTGCCATTTTAAATTGTTGAGACTATTTTATTTTCTTACTTTTGTTATTATAACTATGCTGGAACTATAAATACGTTTTTTTGTGGTCTTATTGTATCCATGTTTAACTTTTTTGTTATTTTCTTTGATTGACCTTTCTAAAATTTTGAATAAACGACCTCTAATTATTTTACACAAAATATGAGCTTTGTAATTACGTAACCCTCCCCTCTACCATTTTCACGTTCAGGCTGAGCTAGTAATTTTGTCCACCCTAAGATTATCTTTCACTATTTTTGGTTTACCTTTTTCTTAGTTTGAAATCTTTTGCATTTTGTTATATAATTTGTTGCTGTTATTGTTACCGTAGAGATTCTCTTATATACTTTCCTTCATCTTTTTGGTTATCTCGTATTTTAGCTTAAGATTCACCTTTTTAATCGGAGTCAGTGGGACCCCCCCCCCCTTTTTATCGTTTAGTCTAAAACGATTAGCGTTCAGTGAGGTGCCCCTTTTCCGTTTGGAATATAGATTCCGTTTACCTTTATCGTTTCTCACTCACTTTGGTTGAATTGGTTGGCCTTTGTCCCAAGTTTGGACAGTCGCCCAATAATCTAATTTTTTTTGCAACTTACTGTTTATTCAGAATCTATTGGAAGAATCATCTATTATATAGTTAAATATCTCTACTTAGGGTGCCAAGTGCGCTACTGAGAGACCTTCAAATTTAATATTCTTTTTTATTTGAAAAAGTAGCGTTACAACCTTTAGATATATGGCAGACTTTTTTGCTTAAGTCCGAGTCGCCACAAAACCATGAACATACCAAGAACTTCCCTGGGACGTTCCTGGGACGCTCAATGTCAGTCGAGTCAAGGTCCCTAAGGCGTCTAATGTTCAAAGACGTCCTAAAGACTGTTCAATCAGGCAATTAGTGCTATTTGTTTAAACAAAACTAATTAATAAATGAATATTATTGTCGCTTTTTAGCCATGTTCTAGTAGTTAATAAACAAGTCACTCTAAAGCCATTTGTCCTATTGCTTTTTATGAAATCAAGAGTTTTTTAACCGAAAAAATTTATACTGAATTGCGGGTGGATGAATATATTATAGAAAGATAATTTTATGTTTAAAAAACATTAACGAACTAAGAGTTTTTATACATTGTTCATAATTTCGACTTATTTTTATAAATAATTTTTAAAATAATAATCATATCCTGCCGGATAATACAGTATCATAACAGTTTTATAACCTTGCTTAAAAATGTAGCCGATTCCATAAAAAACAATATGGTGTTTTCATTAAAAAATGGCCTCAGAGTAATTTGATTATTAAATCTGTTTGAAAATTATGAATTGTTTTCTAACAGCAAAATATTAAATGGCAAAACAATGAATTTGTTTAAATAAGTAACACTAATTGTCTGAAATCAAAGAATTGCACAAAACTGCTATGAGCAAAATATTTACTCTTCTTTCTCTTGAAAAACGAAACAAATCTATTTGAAAATAACGAATTTAAGTATTTGTTTACAAAATTTGTTTAAATAACTAACAAATGGTCTCTATTTTTTAGAAGTCATATCGAAATTTTCTCTTCTTCAGATTTACACTGCAGAACACATATCTAATGTAGCTATGTATAATTTTGACAGAAAATCTAACTTTTGTGAATTAATTTGTTTATAAAAATTCGAATGAAGTTTTCAAATATCTGATACTTCTCGACTTCACTCAAGACAAGTTTCCCCACGATTTTGTGTACTTTTGCATAAATTAGATAACTTCCGACTATATGGCCTCCTGGAATTTTTTAAAATGAAATTTCATTGTTAAATAAAATTGGTCCACGCACATCTCGTTTGGCCCCACTGTGGAGTGCTATATTCCCGGCAACTCAGCGGCGCCACCTACAAAAAGCACTAAATTTGAAAAAATGTCTGGGTCCATTAGTATCCAAGGTCTTTTGTTACAGGCTACATTCACTCTACTGACACTCTTTTTATTAAAAATTTGTCGCCATATTTTTCTGTCCTGACATACTACTCTAGTTTCTTTTATGTCCATGCATTTTTTCATGCAGGCTATCCACTTGGTATCCACTTGGGTCCATTAGTATTCAAGGTCGTTTGTTTCTAGCTACATTCACTTTACTGACACTCTTTTTATTAAAAATTTGTCGCCATATTTTTCTGTCCTGACATACTACTCTAGTTTCTTTTATGTCCATGTATTTTTTCATGCAGGCTATCCACTTGGTATCCACTTGGGTCCATTAGTATTCAAGGTCGTTTATTTCAAGCTACATTCACTCTACTGACACTCTTTTTATTAAAAATTTGTCGCCATATTTTTCTGTCCTGACATACTACTCTAGTTTCTTTTATGTCCATGCATTTTTTCATGCAGGCTCTCGTATTTCTGTCGCTTCTTATATCTCTCAAAACTAAGGTCTTATTCACACATTATAACCATTCTTTCCGCGGTCTGCCTCTGGGCAGGCTGCCATTTACTTTTCCTTGATACACTTGTTTCGTTAGTCGTTCATGTGGCATTCTCTGAAGATACCCGAACCATCTTAACCGATTTTTTTCCCATGTGTCTACTAACGTCTCTTCTGCACCACACTCTTTCAGAATTATTTCGTTCCTCACTTTGTCCATCACAGTTTTCCCGCATACCATGCGCAAGAATTTCATGTCAACTGCATTGACTTTACTCTATATTTTTCTTGATAGGTCCATGTCTTGCTACCGTATAGTACAGTCAGTACAAATATAGTTACGTATTGCCATTTTAGCTTTATTTGATATATTTTTACTTCTGATAATGGGCCTTGCTCTACCAATAACCTTCTTACCTTCGATTATGCATCTATCGAACTCCTCCTCTATTTTCTACTGTAGTTATTTCCTTTGGACCAGGTGTACATGTGGATTATTTTATGCCTAAGCCAAGTATTTGTAATAAACAGACCCGTTTCAAAGCATAAGCCAACTAATTTATCACCGTTATAGTTTGTTCTTGGATCTCCAAAATACCCAATACTTTTTCCGTATCCTGATTTTGGATGCCTACCCATCTATTCATATCTCCTAGCAGAATTATTCTTTCACCACGATTGAAAATATTTATTGTGTTGTTTAAAGTGTCCCAGAAGACGTCTTTTACTTCCCTGGGATCATTATCAACTGGCGTGTAGCATGATATGATAAATAATCTTCTGATTCCTACTTTCATTCTAGCCCAAAGTAGTCTGGGAGATACAAAAACATGATCTCCGAGATGCTGCTTCGCTCTTTCATACAAAATCCGACCTACTCCTTGCCTACCATATGATTCAGAATCTACTCCTGACCATATTTCAAATCCTGCTTTCAACAGGCCGTTTTTTATGTCTTTAGTTTTCCATCCCTTTTTCTTTGTTTCAGACACACATAAAATATCTAGTTTTCTTACATGCATAGTTTCTCGCAATTATTTTACCTTGAGATTACGAGGGTGGATTGATAAGTTTCCGGCCTGACCAAGAAAAACAATGTTTTTAAGAATTTTTTTTTTTATTTCTCAACATAATCTCCTCCAAGGCTGATAC
>NC_046661.1:128571286-128573219 GCF_010883055.1 Belonocnema kinseyi
AAAAAGTTACAACTTTTTGTCTTAAGAAAAAAAGATGCGCAATCAAATTTTACATCCATATATATCTTTTGAAAACTAAAATTCGAAAATTTTTTCTAAAGCATCCAGGGGACTTCGTTTTCGCACGAAAAAATTTTATGTGCCCTTATTGCATCCGGACCCACAATTACGTCACATTCCCTGTGACCTAAAAAAATGCTACAAAGGAGGTTTTAAGACAAAGATCTACTTCAAAGTCTTTTCAAAACCATTGAAATTTTCTGAATAAATCGTCTCTAAAGAGTTCAATTTGTTGAAACTTTAGGCATTTCTAGAAAAACAGGCCAATAGATTAGAGTAGAGACTACAGTAGTGAGTGGAGTATAGAGGAGAGTAGTGTAGAGATAAGAGTAGATAGTACAGTAGAGAGTAAAGTAGAGTATAGAGTAGAATAGAGTGTAGATTAGAAAGTCAAGAGTGGAGTGAATTCGAAAGTAGAGTAGAGAGTTGAAAAGGGAGTGAGTAGAGTAAAGCGTAGAGTATACGGTAGAATAGGGAGTACAGTAGAGAGTAGAGTTAATAGGAATGTAGCGTTAAGTAGAGAGTAAAGAGTAGAGTAGATTGTAAAGGGCAGAGAATAGAGTAGAGTATACAGTGGAGTAGGGAACACAGTAGATTAATCTAGAGAGTAGAGCACAGACTGTAGTGTAGAGAAGAGCAGAGTAAAGAGTACACTAGAATAAATAGCAGAGTAGAGAGCAGGGTAGAAATTAGATTAGAGGGTAGAGTTGAGAGTAGAGTAGAGAGTAAAAAGTAGAGTACAAATGAGAGTAGCAAGCAAAGTAGATAGAAGAGTAGAGTAGAAAGTAAAGAGTAGAGTAGAGAGTAAAGAGCAGAGTATATATTAGAGTTTACAGTATAGTAGGGAGTAGAGTACATTAGAGTATAAAGTAGAGTAGAGTGTAGAGTAGACAGTAGAGTAGATATTAAAGTAGAGTAGATAGAAGAGAGTACATTAGAGAGTTGAAAACAGAGTAAAGTAAAAAAGGGGAAAGAGGGAAGAGAAGAGTAGAGATTAAAGTGGAAAATACAGTAGAGAGTAGAGTAGGGAGCAGAGTAGATTAGAAAGTAGAGTTGAGACTGGTGAATAAAGTGGAAAGTAGAGTAGAAAGAAGAGTTTAGAGTAGAATAGTGTATAGAGTAGAGTATACAGTAGATCAGGGAGTAGATCAGATATCAGTAGAGAATAAAGTAGAGACTGTAGTGTAGAGTAGAGAGAGAGAGAGAGAGAGAGAGAGAGAGAGAGAGAGAGATGAGTAGAAATTAGAGTAGAGAGAAGAGTAGGGAGTCAGGTAGAGTAGAAAAGAGAGTAGGGAGTAGATTCAAGGGAAGAGAGTGGAGTAAAGTGGAAAGCAGAGCAGGAAGTACAGTCGAGAGTAGAGTAAAGTCAAAAGTAGAGAAGAGTGTAGAATACGGAGTAAAGTAGTGTAGAGGGTAGAGTAGACGGTAGAATAGAGAGTACAGTCGAGAGTAGAGTCAAGTGAAAAGAAGTATTGAGTAGAGAGTAAAGAGCAGAGAATAGAGAAGGGTATACAGTAGAGCAGGAAATATAGTAGATTAGAGTAGAGAGTAGAAAGTAGAGACTGTAGTGTAGAATAGAGCAGAGTAAAAAGTACATTAGAGTTAAGAGCAGAGTAGAGAGCAGAGTAGAAATTAGAGTAGAGAGTAAAGTAGAGTAGGGAGTAGAGTAGATTAGAGTAGATAGTAAAGACTGTAGTGTAGAGTAGAGAGTTAAGAGTACTCTCGAGTTAAGAGTAGAGCAGAGAGCAGAGTAGAAATAAGAGTGGAAAGTAGAGTATATAGTAAAGTAGAGTAAAGAGTAGAGAGTACATTAGAGAGTAGATTGTAGATTGAAGTGGAAAGTAGCGAAGGGTTTTTTTTTTTTTTTTTTTTT
>NC_046661.1:128573319-128576748 GCF_010883055.1 Belonocnema kinseyi
TATACTCTAGGAGGCGACCTGGTATCCTAGAGGCACCGTTTGAGACACCACACCCTGGTGCCACTCAGTCCTCGGCACGGTTGCTCACGCCTTGACTTGGGGGTCTTTGTGTTTGGTCCGCGGGGCGTATTTTATTTGGCCCTACCCTCGAAGGGTAGAGAGTAGAGATTAGAGTGAAGTGAAAATTAGAATAGAGAGTAGAGTAGAGAGCAGAGTAGACCGTAGAATAGAGAGTAGAGTCAGGAGTAGAGTAAATTGGAAAGTATCTAGAATTAAAGTTTCTGCAATCTAGTGCATTTTCTTGAGACAAGAATTGTTTAATTAAATTTAAAAAAATTTTATCGACCGCATTAGTTACGATATCTACTTGATTCAATATTAATTCTTTTTTCGTGTAGATTAGTCACATGTTTAAAAACACGTGTATTGATGGGTCACATTTTCTTTAAATATTCGATTATTATTTATACAATTCTAATTTATTGAAATAATGTTTTGCTATTAACAGAAAAAAGTTATTATATTCTAGAATTCATCACACAATTAGCCAATCTTAAGACGAATATATTTTTTACTTGTATTTGGCAATTATTTAAACCAAACTTATATAACGTACTCTGCTTACCAGTAAATTGAAAGAAAACTGCTACGGCTATGCAGAGAAAAGCAAAAGTAGTCCTCATCCTAGCAAAATAGGGGAGTCTGGTTCTTGAAGAATTTCCCGAAGAGTGTAACTGATGTCGAGTGAAATCAATGCCCGAATTGCCTCTCTATATAAAGGCCATTCTATTCATTTTTCCAATTGGTCCTCAATACTTAAAAGGAACACTCTATTGTTTGCGTTAATTTTCTTTCATGTGTGTGTACCTGAAGCATAGATTGGCGATTTACATTTATTATTTAATATTCTGTAAGCTGTTGTAAAATTTTCGAGAGACCATTTCTTTGAAAAAATACGAAAATCTCTGGTAGGGAGAGGGAGCAAGCAAACTACTAGGCTGCATTATGGTATATTTGATATTATATTTCGAAAACCAAACAAATTAAAAAAAAATAGAATGAAAGGTTTTGCGCAAATTTTAAATAGAGTTTTAAATAGGGTTCATTTGACGCTGGATTTTCAAACATAATAATTTAATTTACATTAAATTAAAAAAAAAATTCTCCTTGGGCGCGCGACCGTTTGTTATCGCGCTTCACGCTCGGTAATATATTTATCTCACGCTTCGCGCTCGTTAATGTATTCACCTAATGTTTTTGTATTTCCCCCATATTTGTGCGCAGGCCTTTTGAAATCCAAGGTCAACCCGTCGACAACTACAATTTGGTGATTGTGAATTCTCTTTGTTAAAGCTTCTTTGGCTTTATCGTACACATTCTCATCACATAGCTCATTTTGCACTCATTTTGCACTAATTTTTATTCTCAGCTAGCATTAATAATCTATCATTTCAATAAATTTATATAATTGAAATTCATAATGTGTATTGTTATTGAAACTTACGTACTTTTATTATGTTTTTGTTTTTAATTAAAAAAAGTGTTATATAAAACAGAACAATTTTTTATCAAATATAGATAGATATCATTTGTTCTAAAAAATTAATTAATGAAAATCTTATTGTAGCTTGTTTCTTTTTTTCAAAAGGTTAATGTTTCCTTCATTTTAAATGTATTTTGATCACAAAAAATTATCACAAATTTGTAGAATATATAGAATTTGTGTTTTCCTACCTTGAATCGTTTTTCAAAATAATTTATCATACAGTAAATCACATCAAATTTGTAGATCCTTTTTAGGTGGCCAATTTATATTCATTTCTCTTTTGTCGTACCTAGCATAGTATAACCACAAAATGGAATTTTTCATTATTTTGTGCACCGTAAAAATTTGAATTTTTCGAAAAAATTCAGAAAAATTGTTATGATAATCTTGTAGGACATTCGTAAAGTAACACTTTTCTTTTCTTAACTTTTTTTCATATTGTGTGTTATTTGGTTTAAAATATTCATTTTCGTTTTTTTTAAATTTTGTAAACGCCACAGTTCTAGGAAGTTTTTCTTTATTAAAAATGGTCATTAGAGGAAAATGTTCGTCTTTTTCAGTACTGCGAACAACCGTACAGAGAATTTTAGAAGATCAAAAAAGTGGTTTAAACAATTTTTTAAAGCGCTCACTTTTTAAAATTTTGTCCAAAATTGCCAACTTAATAAAAAATTTCCCAATAATTTTTACAACATTTTTCTACTGCTTTTATACCTTTCAAAATCCTTAAGAAGCAACAAAGTGCCTTCAAACATTGTACATTCTTTCTCGACAATTTCGAAAAAACTTTTCTAATATTTACTTTTTTTCATTCTTATCTAGAAATTGCATTATTCAAAATTAAGAAATGATTTCAAATTCTGTAGAAATGTTAAAAACTTTTCTTTTCTTGAAATCTGTCAAAATTTTTATTTCAAAATCTAAGAAAAAATTATTAATTGTACAAATTGCTTAAAAATATTTTAAGACCGTAAATAATACTTAAATTTTTCTCAGGTTTACGAAATATCTTTTAGAATAATTCGAATTCTTCGTAAAGCTTCTTCAGAAAATTATGCAAACTAAAAAAGTGCCTTCGAATTTTCTAGATCCTTTTTCAACAATTTTTAAAATCCTTCCAAATTAGTTGCACCAGCCCCCCCTTTTAATTTTTGGGATTTCTATAGCCCACTGAATTGCGCTCCAAATGCGCCAAAATGCGCCACTGATTAAAATCACGTGATCTTGAAAATCTTCAAATGCGCCACATTGATAACCGAGTTATCAGCGATCGAAATGGGGGGGGGGGAATGCTGGCGGGATTTTTCTAACCTAATAACATTTTTTCAAATCCATCATACCTATCTTTCTTAACTTAAAAGGCGCTCAAATGCTCCAGCACTAAAAAATTTTACGCTAGCTTATTAACAAAGATATCATATTGGGAGGGGGTGGGCAGCGTATCGCAGGTGTTAAATCCTCAACAGTGATGTAAAATATAAAGTTGAGGACATGGATTGTTTTGTCTTAAAATGCGCTCATATGCACCATACTTTTTTTTGAAAATTTTGAAAATTGCCCAAGATATAAGGGAACAAAAATTTTACGACGTGATGACCAACTAAATAAAAAGCTTGCAATCCGTATTGATGAAGGGAGGTTTCTATGGGGTTTCAAATGCACATATATGTGCCCTAAAATTTGTTTGAAGATCTTTAAAATTGCCTAAGATATAGAGGTAACAAAATGTTACGAAGTGATGAGCAACCAAATTAAAAGTTCGCAATCCGCATTGATGAAGGGAGTTTTCTATGGGGATTCAAATGCGCTCATATGCGCCCTAAAGAAAAAATTTCGCTCCACATTGATAACTGAGTTACCAGTGATTGAAATGGGGGGGGGGG
>NC_046661.1:128576848-128592721 GCF_010883055.1 Belonocnema kinseyi
GGGGGGGGGGAGTGTAATGAAGTTTTTAAATCTTCAACAACGATGTGCAATATAAAGTAAAGGACATGGATTTTTTCATCCTCAAATGCGCTCATATGCGCCATAATTTTGTTTTGAAAATTTTGAAAATTTCCTACAATAAGGAGGTAACAAAATTTGATGAATGATGACCAAAAAAAAAACAGTTTTCAATCCGCATTGATAAAGTGACATTTCTATTGGGTTTCAAATGCGCTCAGATGCGTAACTTTCAAAATTAACAAAAAAAAAAATCAACCCCCACGCAACCACTTGTTACGATCCACTACTCGATTCTATCTCCAAATAAATAAAACTGCAGTATACAAATTTATTATTGTCTCGTGTTATATGATTTCAAATGCGCTCATATGCACCACTTTCGAAATTGAAAAAAAAAATCACAAACAACCCCCCTCCCCCATTTCCAATTGTTATCGATCCACCACATGATGATATCTCTAAATAATATTAATTACAAAATACAAATTTATAATGATCTTTTGTCTAGGATTTCAAATTTTATTTATTTATTTTCAGTTATTTTCAATTTTATTTATTTGGAGATATCATTGGGTGGTGGATTGTAACAAGTGTTTGTATGGGGGTTGATTATGGTTTTTTGTCAATTTTACAAGTGGCGCATATGAGCGCATTTGAAGTGATGAAAGATAGGTACACTGCATTTGGAAAAATATTATTATTTTAGAAAAATCACGCCAGCCCCTCCCCCCTATTTCGATCGCTGATAGCTCGGTTATCAATGTGGCGCAACATTTTTTCTCTATGGCGTATATGAGCGCATTTGAAGATCTTAAAGATCATGTGATTTAAAATTTCACATTTCTCGAAAAGCTTACAAATTTTATTTTTAAGCCTAAAAAATATATAATTTACTCAGAACGTATTAAATTATTTTGTAACTGTAAATAATTTTTGAATTTTCTTGAGAACTTCTAGATATCTTTCAGAATGATTCGATTGGTTTCTATCGTTTTTTTAAATCCTGCAAAAAGCGGACTCTTCTTCATGCCGATAATTTTAAGTCAATAACCCTACTTTATTAGTATAATAATTTTAATTTGATAATAAATCTCCACGAATTTTATGCGTGCTGGAAGTAAGGAAGCTTTTTGGAAATTCTATAAAATAAAAAATATTTATTTTGCTAATGATTTTCAATATTGTAAAAACCTAATATTTGTAAAAATTGTTAATTTCTTTCATAAGAGAGACGACAAAAGTTAAATCGGATTGATCCTAAATTCATCAAAATTTAATGTTCTAGGACAAAATCTTTATTGAACCTATTATAAATTTAAAAATATTTTTAAAAATTCTTTTTCACTGAAGCAAAACAGTCTCAAATATATTCTGCTTCAGGCTACATTTCTATTTTTAAAAAGTCAAAACAGAATAAGAAAATTATTTTATTGTGTTGACTATGTGTTAATAAATTAATGATTTTAAATATTACATAAATGTTGATTACTGGTGACAATGCAATATATGTTTTTACAAAATTTTGAACATTTTAAAATAATGTAATAAACTGATAATCTTTTGCGTACATTTTAATATTTCCATTTTCAAAATCAAAACTTGCTGAAACGATAATGTTGGCTGGGTAAATTTGATAAAAATTACTATTTTAAAATATCATAAATTAACTTAATTTTTGACCAAAGTTGCCCCTTATTCAATAAGTTAGCTTTTGTGAAAAAGGTTACCTAAATTATTTAAAACATTTTTAAAGAAAATCGTTAGATCAAAAAATTTTTTGAGCAGCTGCTAAAGTGCATAAAAATTTGGTAAGGTTACATAGATTATGTGTGTAAATTTACTTAAACAAATGAATAACTTTCTTCGCTTTTTTTTAACAAAAATTGTTTGTAAAAGAAAAAGTATTACAAGCACCTAATATTGAGATTTGTTATAATTGATTTAAATTAAGAAAGAAAAAATTCTCATCCTTTTTTCAACTCGTGCGTATCGTAATAGCTGATCTGTACATTTTCTCATGTGCAAACACAGTCATTACTTGGTAGAAGCGTTGCTCTATGAAATCTGTCTCATATTTTGACTTTTTTGATTTGAGATTTGGGAGATAGCCTGAAGGCCATTAAAATCAACATTTGCTTTTGTTCTTTGAATATTAAAAGCGATTCAACAATTCAAGGTCTTTGAAATTATGTATATGCTAACAATTTTTTTTCTTCGAAATAAAGTATTTAAGCCACATATTGTTTCTCCAGTGTAAAGATTAGGAAATTTATTATTAACAAATGTAATTGATGTGATTCATGCAATGAACCAATTTCCAAAGAATTGTATTCATAATGAATACTTTGAGTAAAAAATTGACTTACATTATTTATAATTATCCTTCTGAAATATCTTAGGTTTTTATTTTAAAGTGAAGAATTTTTTAAACATTGGCCTGATAATAACTCAGTCTTTAAGTTTTCTTACTGCTCACATGTTTTATTTCGTTTTTCTTTCTTTAACATTGGTTGATTTCATAAGATAGCAAATTATTTTATGCCTGGTAAGAGAGCAAATGATCAGCTGTTTGAAGTACAGATAACCTTAGATTTTGAATAAGATAAATATTAAAATATGTATGAATATAAATAGATTTTAAAAGAGTTTAATTTTTGTAGCGTTGAAATTTCTTAATTTTTGCTGGTTTACAATTTGAAATTTTACAGTGCTGTAGTTTTTAACTTAGATATTAGAAATGTCAGGAAAATTTAAATATTCAGATCTTCAAAATGGCAAAATTTTATAATGAGATGCTGAAAACCGGAGTTAAAATGTTTAATTGTGAATAAATATTATATTTCACTAAATAATTAATATGAACGTAATACTAATTCATCTTAATCATAACTCAGTAATTGAATAATCTCTTTGATTTTGTATCGTTAAAATTTTAGAGTTTTGAATTTTCAATTTGAATTCTAGATTTCCAATTTTTCCCTTTCTCAAGTTTATTTCGTACGTTTTAAATTCAAAATCGTTCAATATGGTTTGTTGTTAAAAAAAACATTAACAAAAATTTTGGTTCACATTAACGTAACGTAACGAAAAGAAACGAGATATTTTGTTTCGTTCAGTCCTGAACGCTGTAATAGAATTCATTGAATTGTTCAGTTTAGTAAACCCTAAAAAGGTTTGGTGATATAATTTAATGCGCTATTTTAATTAGATTTCAATTAAATATGTAAAATAATAATTGGCGACCACTGAAGGGATTTTCCAAATTGAGGATTTGTTAAAAACATTGGGCGTTAAACGAGTATATCGCCCACCACATGCCATGCCTGACCACAGCGGCTCGTACCACTCGACGCTCCTAGCATTGTACTGGCACGCGGACCTTGGAAATAGACTTGTGGCTGACCATAACGGCGTCGTGCACTACGTACTTGGTAGAATTCTGTGACCGTTCAGTAGCACGAGTCGCTCTGGTCAGACGTTACAGGTGGTGGGCGAGAAATTCGTTCGACGTCTATAGTGTTTTCTACAAATTCTCAATCTGAAAAATACCTTAAATGGTCGCCAATTATTACACAGGTGGTGCAGTGTACGACATTGTACCGTAACACGTTGTTGCAAAATAAACATCCCTGGACAAATTGATTTTCAGAAGAAAATTATCATCCGATTTTAACTTTTTACATTCTCATCATTTATGATTGAGAAAGTATTAGAATTGTTCGAAATTTCACATCACAGTTTTTCAATGGATCTCCACGTTTCGAGACACTTTGAATCCGAAAATCTGGTTTTTACAATAGCGTCTGTCGGTCGGTCCGGCCGTCCGTCCGCCCGTGAACACGATAAAACTCGAAATAAAAAATAAACAAATTTTTTTTTTTTGAAAAAACGGAAATTCAAATTTTGATTGCACAAAAAATAATTAAAAATTAAAAATTCCATTTTGTGGACAAACTATGTAGGATACGAAAAAAGATGAATTAACACAAATTGTTATCCCAAAAAGATCTACAATTTTATTAAAAATCACTTCTCATTAGGATGCGTACTTTTTGTTTTATTTGTGAAAATTAACTTTGAAAATAAAAAAATAAAATAAAAATGTGTGGAAAAACGACGAAAGTTACGAGAAAAAAATTCAACAAAAACTCAAAGTCTACAGAGCTTTGATTATAAAATAATTTGCTTTAAATTATTTTATCAATCATTAAAGTTTGTACAACCAGGAATAGCCAAATAGTGAATTTGTTAATTAAGTTAGTTTAAACAATTATTATTTGTATTTCGTGCTCAAATATTATAATTAGGTTTTATTTCCAAGTAATATTTGATTAATTTTATGGAAAAACTTTATTTAATCAAAAACACCCGATATAGACATTTCTTTATAAAAATTGCCTTTAAAATAACAAATTATTTATTAATATTCATTAATTTAACTAAAAAACTCGTTTTGTTCATAAATCGGTCAAATTTAGTGCGAATCAAGTAACGAATCGCCGCCAATCACCACAAAACCATTTGAATATACTTATTTCTTTATAACAAATTCAATAATTTTTTTAACATTTGCACTGACATCGAACATTTTTAGATAGTTGCTTTCAGTTTTCTGGGTATTTTTGATTGAATGAAAGCATTTGTTTTAAACTGGTATACTTAAATATTTAAATCTTCTTTTTATTTTTGTTATGAAGCAAACAAAAAATAAACCAAAATTCGAAAATCGGCCCAGACTGTTCGATGCCGGGTCGCCTTCGAAAATGTTTAAATTATAATTGGTTCATCTACTACTATAAAAAAGCTGTACAATACGTATTCTTGGTTTTTGAATTCAAAAAGTTATAAATAAAATAATTTTGAATTGACCAAAATTTTGACAGAAGGATAATATTTTTAATGAAATTAATTGAACCTACTTCATTTGTAAATAGAAGCATTTAAAATTAAACAATTTGAAATTGATAGTGCTTGAAATAAAAAAATTTGTAATTTCATGCTCTTAAAATTGTACCAAAATGTTGAAAATTTGACCAATTTATTAAAAATAAATTCAAAATGAAAATTTTTTCAATTATAAATGTTTTAAACTACAATTATTATAAAAAAAGTTAAAAATAAAAAGTAATTTTAAATGGTAACATTAAACATTAATAAACCTCTATCGCAAAACATAATAAATTAAATGAATCGTTTAAAATTAAGAACTTTCGAATGGTTCATTATAATTTTCAAAATTCAACTATTTCAATTTTAATTGAAAAATCGAGAAGAGTGTTGCGAATAATAAGATTTACTTATGCGTATGGATCATTCATAACCACGCAAACTAATATTAAGAAAGAGCCAATAATTCGATGTCCAGAAAATCACAACTTATTGAGAAAAAACGATTTAATAGTGATGCGCACCACGAATTTTTGTCTTCCTTCCCAACGTCCCTCTGCATAACTCAGCTGCAACTTTTGATGAAGTTGCGGCAATAACATGAAGTTTTGTATGTTTGTTTTCACGTGAAAACAAATAAAACAATAAAAACTCAGCTTGTACGATAAGTCAGGCACAAAATACTGACGAGTGTCTCATCTCACCTCGTATACGATCTCTCCTCGAATTACTTTTTATTATGATTTGGATGGTTGAAATGCTTTCATGTCTAGTTAATTTATTAAATTAAAAGTAATTTAATCTCTAATGCCTATATCTAAAATTTCTGCATTTTTAAGGCTTGCATTTGAAAAAAATATTGTATTAATTTTTCATCGTATCAGATTTATTTCGGATATATTAAAAATTAAAAATTTTTTAAGCAAAAAAGCTTTGAATTGATGTTGTTCAACCCGCCACATGCAACTTCTGATCACAGCGGCTCGTACCACTGAACGCACATGGACAATGTAGTGGCGCGCGGACCTTGGAAGTAGACTTGTGTCTGACCATAACGGCGTCGTCCACTACGTACTTGGTAGAATGCTGTGAGCGTTCAGTGGCACGAGTCGCTCTGCTCAGACATTTAAATTAGTAACTAGAGCATGGTGAAATTGGAAACTGCAATTCGCTAAAAATTAAGATACTTAAATGCTTCATAAGTTAAAATGTTTCAAAATTTATTCATATTCATACTAATTCCTATTAAAGTGGTCATGCAAAAATATTCGGTCATCTGTTTCCCAATTTGAAATTGTTCAAACAATTTTAGTCATAACGATAACAAAATTTGTTTGAATAATTGGAAAATTATATTAATATTATGTTACATTTGGTAAGACAAAATGTTCCTCCTGCCTTTTAAGGTAAATTATATACCTGAAAAAAGAAGTATTATTTTAAAAATTGTAAAATTATTCAGAAGAAATTATTTTATTCTTATTATTGATTAAAGTACTTATAACGTCAAGAAAATAGAGTTTTATCACGTCAAGCAAATCATTTGGCGACTCACCTGATAAACTTTTTTGAATATAAAAATTTTTACGCCGTTAACAATTTGTTTAAAAAAAAAACTGGGTAACTTTACGTTACCGATTAATGATTAATCATGAAAAAAAATGTAAAAGGCTGACTTTTACCGATGTGAAATTAATGGGAAACTTCATAATCTATGTGCGACCCCTAAATTTTAACCGATTTCTCTCAAATTTGAAAGTTCTTTTTAGAGAATTTGAACAAAACTTAGATGTAAGAGCCAAAATATATTGAAAAAATTCAACCAAATATAAATAAGAACCATCCTAATTTTTAAATTTATCTTCCTTAAAAGCTAATGTTATCCATATTTCAAAAAGCTAATGCACATAATTGATTTATGCTTATTTGCTATTTCGTGGAAGAAACAAATGAACGAGCAATATAAACAAAACATTTATGCATTGAAAACTATAATTTCCAACTGAAATTATTGGCAATTTATAGAAAATAAATATATTATTGATTAGTATCAATATCATGCAAACAGAAAAAATTTGTTGTTCAAACAGTAGCTAGCGATTTTCAAGATTGAGCTCATTTCAGGCCAATATTTAAAAAATGTAGTACTTGAAAAGATAAAACCTAAAATATTTTAAAAACCTTTTTATAAATAATCTCAGTCGATTTGTGTACTTAAATTACAATACTAGGCGTTAGGTATTAACAATATTTTATAGTTTAGTAAGTCTGATAAGCTACTTCAATTGACATTATAAAACAGAGCATTTTTGCCACGAAAAAATGATAAAAATAGTCTATTTGCTTGACTACATATTTTAACAAACAGAAACGTTAAATAAGAACGGGAAAATGTTCTATTTCTTTATTTAAATTAATTATAAATTTGATTAAAACTTCAGTGGGCTGTAAATAAGTAGTAAGTTTCTATTCTTTTTTTGGACAAAAATGAAAAAAAGGCAAGAAGAATGAAGAATTCAAAACCGCAAAACCCCTCTCAACTCTGATATTCAGGAAAAATATTTGTTTAGAATCTTAAAGAAAGAAAATCTTTTTGTCATTTTAAAATATGCAAATATTATATACGCACGTAAAAGATTAGAAATTTATAATTTACTCGAGATTCTCCAAATTACTCTAAAGATATTATTATCATCTTGGACAAATCACTTATGCGTGGATAATAAGACTTTTTAAAGATAATCATAGAGATAAGGATGAGGGATTTCCCTGTGTCTCTCGAATTGAGGTTGTAAACCAGTTATCTCAATTTTAAAAAGAGCAATTTAAAAAATGATTAATAAAGTGGGGATGATATTTCTATTAATAATTTTAACGGATTTTGGAATTGAATTCCATAATTTCTTTGCATTCTATGCATTTTCACGAAATTTATTCCATGAATTCCTTAAATTCAATAAATTCCTAAAATTCCATGAATTCCTTAAATTCCATGAATTCTGTTAATTCCTCGAATTTCGCGAATTACACGGTTTTCGTGAATTCCGTAACTTTTTGCAAATTTCATGAGTTCTACGAATTCCGTGAATTCCACAAATTCCGCAAATTCCGTGATTTTCATTAATTTCTTGAATTCATTGAAATCTATAAATTCCTTAAACTTTATGAATTCCGTAAATGTCGTAAATTGTATGAATTCCGTATATTCTATGCATTTGGTGAATCTGAAAATCTAGCGAATGTCGTGATTTCAGTGAATTCCTTGAAGTCGGTGAATTCCTCATATATAATGGTTTTCTTGAATTCGATAAATTCCGTGAACTCAACAAATGCTGAGAATTCGATTATTTTGTGAACTCCATGCATATAATAATTTCTCTAAATTCCATGAATTCTATCAATTCCAGGAATTTATTGAATTCCATGAATTCCATATCAATTCTACAAATTTTACGAATTTCGTGAATTTCGTGAATTCTATTAATTCCTTCAATTCCTTGAATTTCATAAGTTTATTGAAGTTTCAGAAACTCATGAAGTCAATAAATTTCATGAATTCTACAAATTCCATGAATTATACGAATTCCATGAATTACATGAATTCCATGAATTTTACGGATTCTATGAATTTAATGAGTTCTATGAATTCCATGAATCCTATGCATTCAATGAATTTATTAAATTCTGTGAATTCCATGAATTCCGTGAATATCGTGAATCCAGCAAATCAAGAGAATTCCGTAAATTGAGTAAATTCCTTAAATTCTGTGAATTTTTTATATACCATGAATTCTGCGAATTTTCTGAATTCTAAAAAATTCCGTCAATTTCGCGAATTCCGCAAATTCAGTGAATTCTTCGATTTAAGCGAATACCTTGAATTCCATAATTTCCTTGTATTCCATGAATTCCTCGAATGGCATGAATGACTGGAATTCCTTGAGTTCCAAGAATTACTTGAATTTCATTATTTCCCTGAATTTTATAAATTCTGAGAATGGCTTGAATTCAGTGAATTCCAAAATTCTACGAATTCCGTAAATTTCTTTAATTCCTTAAATTCAGTGCATCCCGCGAATTTCGTGAATTTGGTGAATTTCATGAATATAAGTATGCAATGCTATACTCGACTGTAACTTCATAATTCGCATAATGCTAAAAAAAATTAATTGTTCCCTATAAGGACATACGAATATAAAACAAATTTTATAGAGTTTCTTATAAAAAATAAATTGTTGATTTAGATTAAAACTTTTGGGCTTCAAAATCATACACTTATTGTCCGCAGCTTTGTATAAAGATTTTTTTTATCTCTGAAAAAATACGCAATAAAACAATTAATAATGCAATTAATGAATAAGAATCATTCTTACAGAGTTCTCAACACGAGGGAAAGTGTCTGCTCGAACTTTTGGCATTAGTGGCCACTAAAAAGATAGCTTGCCCAAAATTTTTTCTTTTTAGTAATTAAACTAACCTTGTTGTAACAGCCGATAATATGATGCACGTTCTGCGTTTCCAGAAAATCACAACTTATTAAGAAAAAAATAATAATTCGTCCCGCGCACCAGAATTTGTTGGCTCTTTCCTTAGCGTTTCTCAGTATTAATTAACTATAACTTTTTGTTAAGCCGCGGCAATTACGTCAACTCGTATTTTATATTTTATATTTATAACCAATAAAACATTCGAAAGTCAGTTAGATCGATAAGAAAGGCTCAGAATAACGAGGAGCGTCCCATCTCTCATCGAGGTACGGTATACCGTATTTGAACTAGCAGTTTTATATTTTAATTTTTAAGACTTGAATTTGAGAAATTACTGTTTTAATTTTTCATTGTTTGTAATTTATTCTGGATATATTTCACTCACCATTTTTTTTCTGATTTTATATTTATTCTATTTTAAGTCTAATCTTATTTGCAGGGTGTCCCGGTAATTAAGGCACATTTATATATGTTTTAATTTCTCCTAAAAATGGACGAGATATTAATTAATTTGACTATTTTTAATTATATAGAATTCAAAGAAATTTTTAGAATCTAAATTATTTCTGAAAATTGTGCCCCTTTGAACTACATTATTTATAATTTTTGTATTTCTTTAGTGTTCTGTAAATTCGACTCAATTCTCTGCATTTTTGTCAATTTTGTTAATTCTTCTCAATTTATAAAACATTTTAAGATTCTATACATGCTTTAGAATTTTGTGAATTCTTTTGAATTTTTCAAATTCGTTTGAAGTCCGTGAAATCTTTTTCACTGATAACTTTTGAACTGTCTAAAGACCTTTAAATTCTATAAAATATTCGGAATTCTATAAATTCTTTTTATTCTCTTTATTAATTATCTAAATTGTTTTGTAATTTTCACAACGCTTTAAACAATTCTACATTTTTTTAATTTCCACGAGACTACTAAATACTTTAAAAGCTTTTTCAATTCTATCTCTAAATTTTTCCGAATTTTCTTAATTCTTCTTATTTGTCTAAATACTCATAAATTCTCTGAAATTCTGTAACTAAATTTAAAAAACTATCCTTTCTTTGTATCTTTGAAATATTTTTAAGAACTCACAGAGTTTAAACGAATTCAAAGTGTTCAACACAATTCAAAAAAATTTTAAAGAGCTTTGATGATTAAAAAACAGAATACAAAAAATATAAAAATTGAAAATATTTCAGAGAATAAAAAAAAATCATAAAACTCAAAAGTTTTACAATTCAGAAGAATTGAAGGAATTCGTAGGAATTAGATAATTGAGATTATTTAGGAGAATTTAGAGAATTTGGAAGAATTCAGAGGTTTCAGAACAATTCACAGAATGAATAAAAGTTTACAGAGTTCCAAAGAATTCACAGAATTCAAAAGAATTTAGATCATTCAAAAATAAGAGGATACAAAATAATTCATAGAAAAAAAAATATTTTAGAGGATTCGAAAGTTAGTACAAAATTGATGAGAGCTCAGAGAACAAAAAAGATTTAAAGAAATTCTGAACCATTACAATTACAAATTACAAATACAAAAAATTCAAAACATTAAAAATATTTCAGAGAATTCAAAAGTTATTAGAGAATTCAGAACAATTAAGGAGACTTAAAATAATACAAAAGAACTGGAGAAATACAGAAGAACTTAATTTAGAAAATCTAAAATCATTTAAGAGAATTCAGAAGAATGCAGAGAATTCTGAAGAATATAGCGATGGCGAAAGAATTCAGAAGAATTCAGAGATTTCGAAAAAATTCGGAAGAATTAAAAGATTTCGACAGAATTCAAATAATCAGACAGAATTCAGAGAATTAAGAAGAATTTGGAGAATTTAGAAGAATTCACAAAGTGCAAAATAATTCAAAAAATTAAAAAGAATGTAGTAAATTTAAAAGAGATCCGAGAATTTAACACGTGCTTCTGATTGCTTGATCCTTAATGTTTGATTATTCATTCATTATTGCCTTCACAGGTATTTATCATTAATATTTTTGACTCCATTTTTTATGATAAATTCTAAAATATAAAAATGTACCTTAAGTCTCGGAACACGCTGTATATTTAAAATAGCTAGTCATGTCCTCTTTTACTTGATATAAATTTATTTACTATCTCGTTGAATAAACAAATGGAGGAGTTATACAAGACAAACAAAACATTTACGCAGTAGAAACTATAATTTTAAATCGAGCATCGCTTAAACAAAATAAAAAATAGTTTCAAACAGAAGCGAGCGATTTCCAAAATATTGATTTTTTTCGTTTTATAATCAACTTACCCCATTTAGGGAGCACTTGGTATCTTTTTCTGGACATAAAAGTGAAGACGTAGATGTTTTCATGCTAAATTAAAAACAATTTTGCAGGTACTTTTAATGTAAGAACCGAAGATATTTTAAAAGCCTTGTTATGAATAACGTAATTCAGTTGGTTGACTCACATTGTTACCAGTAATTTCAAGCGTTACGTGTTTATTTACATTAATTATTTTCAACAAAAATGAACTTGCGTCAAAATTAACTTGGGGGGGCGGAAGGATAAAAATATTCTATTTTTCAACTTGAATTAATTATAAATTTCATAAAAAGATAATTGGTTAATAGCTAAATAGTAAGTTTCATCAAAGTCGCTAGAATCTGCTACAATTCTCTTATTCAGGAAATAGATTAACCCTTAGAATCTTCAAAAAAGAAAAGCTTGTGATGATGAATAAAAATGTATCAGTTTATCAAACCAATTTATTAATTATTTTAAATTCTCAACATTATTTTTAAAAGTTACTGAAAATCACTTAAAATGAGTAATTAAAAATTTTCACACATTGTGGCTTTCTTTAATATTGAAAATCTTTGATTGAATTATTAACGAAAGTTATTGATTTAAAATTATCGGTATGGAAAAGAATCCACTTGAGTGTGGAAAAGGAAATTTTTCGAAGATCGTCATAAATATAAAGATAAGGAGTTTCCTCGCGTATCTTGTATTAGGACAGTAAACCTGTTATCTCAAGTTTAAAAATAGCATTGTTAAAAATGATTTCTAATATTGAGGAAAATATTCTCGTTATCAATTTTAACTGAATTCAAAGGAGAACTGAATGTTAACTTCAGGAATGAATATTTCATGTTGAGATTGTTTATTTAACAATAGTCGATAAGAATTTGAAACTTTACATAAAGATGTAGCAAACCTAATAAAATTAGTACAAATAAATTTTGATTTTATTAATTATTTTTTAAAGTGCTCATTTTTGGACTTGAGATAACTAGCATTTACCTTTATTGAAACAGTCCTCTAAGAACGAACTAAGAAATTATTTATTTGAAATTCGTTAACATTGAGTCTAGAAATAAGGCAATGTAATTGCCTTAAATTAAAATTATTAAATTAAATATAACTTGGTAATGAGGATGCAGAATTTTGAAAAATATAATGCCAATCAATTTAAAAATGATTTACCCACGTTAGAAACGTTGGAATTGACGATATAAATTTAACTTATCTTATAAACATATTTCTTTTGAAGTGTAGCAAAAAATTTATTTAAGATCAAACTGCTTTTGTTTCATACAAGGGTGAACAGTAGATTCCGTGGTTCTCAAACTACTTGAATTACATTTTTCGTCAATTAATGCCCAGCTTATCAATTTTTACCTTCTAAAAAAATTGTAACTACTATGGTTTTCCATTTAAAAGTTTTTTTAAAGTTGCACATTTTTCTAGATTTTCAGAGAAAATTGTAATTATCTAGCAAACTTTGTAAAAATAATTTCCCTCAAATTAAGATGAAATTAATGAACTAAAAGCTATTTTTTTATTTTGTAGACTTTTTTTCTTATGAAGAATTCGCTTTGTTTTATCTTTAAGTAAAAATTGTTCGAATATAATTCCTTCAGAAATCTCACAGATTTGAGGAGCGAAAAAGGGACCACTTTAGATTAATACAAAATTAGTATTTCAATTATTCAAGAAATTTCTTAACTCCATAGTGGATAGTAACTAATTCCTTGGTAAAAATAGAAAAAAATTATCAAAAAAATATATTACAAAATTAGTTTCGTTTATAAATATTTTTTATTTATAACAATGCTATAAAAATAAAATTGAAAATTTATGAAGAATAAACAATGCTATTAATGTTATGTATAGGTTTTGCAACAGTTATGATAAAAATTATAATACTAGTTAGTTTAGATGATTTTTGATTGAAAAATGAATAGTGTACACGGTTAGGTTTTGTAAATAACGATTTTTAAACAGAAATTCACGTGAACAAGTTTTAATTCTATCGGAAAATTTCTTTTTTCTCTCAAGAGATCAAAGCTTTTAGAGAGTTTACGAATTTCCTAGGAAATAGATTCTGAGATATAAGTGTAAAAATATGTCAATTTTATAAATGCATTTTTTTGGGGTAAGCAGTAAATAATGTTCGTTAAGGCCTATACCGCTTTGTTGGTTTTCAAAAATTATGACCTGACAGGAAAACATTCTTGACATGATGCTGGTTTAAAATTACATTTGTTTTATACTGTTGACGAATTTTTCGTTAAATTGATTGACTAAGGCAGTTACAAGGATACTAATAGCTGATTTGGAAGTTAGGTTAAGGATGGTTATGTATACGTAACTAAAGAAAGACCGCGTAAAATTCAAATCAAGTTGGAATTTCACTTCTGAAGTGGAATATTCTCACTCCGTTATTATTTGCCTGCGCACATTCTGTCGGCACCCGCTGGATCACCAAACACCCATGGTTTCGCCTTCTTAAAAGTTTATAGTTTATATAAACATTTCCTAGAGGCAATAGGCCACACACCATGATCAGAAGAAAAGGGATTTCGATGTGTGAGTTCGAAATCGCCGATGTCAATCAACAGCGGAGTCAGTCGTCTTGTGGACCCGACTGGCTAAAGATGAAATCACTTGACCGCGAATAAATTTATAATTGTAATTTACTTTTGTATTGAAGTTTGTTTCGATATCAAATTATATATTCTTAAATCATTGTAACTTATGAGACATCATTTTCTAATAAAATGTGATGCTACAAATTCAGAAGTGGGATACACTTCTGCTCACTTCGCGGACAGTGTAAGACGAGACAGTGCTAGTGTAGTGAACTATTATCAGTGCTACTAGTATACTACCCTTTGGAAAAAATTTTTTTTAAGACAGTGTAAGACAAGTCGCTGTTGGTGTAGTTATCAGTGTTGGCATCAGTGCTATCAGCTCACTACTCTTTTAAAAATGAAAAGAGGCAGGTCTCGTCACGATTCAAGGGAATCAACGAGGAGACAGAGTCCCAAAAGGTCTCGAGGAAGCCCATGTGAATCAGCAAGGAGGATGGGTATGGAAGGGTCTCGCTCAACCACCACCAACTCTGATTTCGCTAGACTCACCAATGTATTGGCAAGTATTGTTAATATTAACTCGAAAAGGTCGAGTAACAATTTTATAAATGAAAAATTTTTGCCAGAATTTGATCCGTCTGCAAAAACCCAATCCGCAGCGGACTGGATAGACAAAGTTAATTCCTGTGCTATTTTGTACGAATGGGACGATAAGACAAAGCTCTATTTGGCAGTTTGTAGGCTACGCGGCAACGCTAAAGTGTGGTACGATGAGTTACATGAAACTCAATTGTCTTGGCCAGTGTTTTCTCATGCCCTTAAAAAGCAGTTTCCGGGTGAGCTTAGTTTCGGGATTTTTTTTAAAGAGGCTGCCCTATATGAAAGTGTTCCGGGTCCAGATCTCCAAACATATTGTTTTAAAAAAGTAGGAAAGTTAAACAAATTAAAACTCGATCTTGCGGAAGACAAAATTGTTGATTTCGTTACACGTGGTCTTCATGACGAGAAAATACGCACTGCCGTCCTGTCAACGAGTTGTAGAACGATTAACGAACTCAATAATTGTCTAGCCATTTTCCGCGAAACCGGTGAAAAACCTAAAGAAAATAATAAAAGACAAAATACTCGCGATATGACGAACGGTAAGTCAAGGGTTGGGGACGAGAAAAAAATGCGTGCTTTCACTGTGGAAAGATAGGGCACCGAAGGTATGAATGTCCAGACCTAAAAGAAGCTTCTAGTTCAGGGTCAGCTGGCTTAAAAAAATCAACAAAGGGCGAAAAACCGACATGTGGAAATTGTGACAAAATAGGCCATAAAGAAGAAAATTGCTGGTCGAAAACTAAGCCAAACAAAGAAATAAAAAGAACATGACTAGCCGACATGAAGGGAGGCTTGCAAGTGTGTCAAATAGACAAACTAAAAGTACAACAGACTATTAAATGTTGTACTGTGAACAACATCACGAGTGAATGTATGGTCGATTTGGGGAGTGATTGCTTAATTATTAGGTACAGCGAAGCACGAGCGCTCGGACTAAAGTTAACTCAAACGCAAGAAAGTTTATCAGCTTTTAATTATGTGTTGACGATACCGATCGCACGTGCTAAAGCGCATCTCAGG
>NC_046661.1:128592821-128594508 GCF_010883055.1 Belonocnema kinseyi
ACCTCGCTTGTGCGTAGATTATCGGTTATTAAACAAAAAAATAAAATCCGATTTACATCCATTACCGCATATTGAAGATCAGATTGATCGGCTATCAGGAAAGAAATATTTTACTTCTCTAGACCTAAAATCGGGATTTTATGAAATTCCTATTGACGAGGACTCTATTGAGTTTACGGTGTTCGTCATCCCAGACGGTCATTACGAATTTCTGAGAAGTCCTTTCGGTCTTAAAAACTCGCCGGCTGTTTTTCAACGAGCGATAAACAGAGCGCTCAGCGAGCTGAGATTCTCTATCGCGTTAGTATACATTGACGACATATTGATAACGGCCTCGAGCCTTGATGAAGCTTTTGTTAAGCTTGAATTAGTATTGGAGGCCTTAAGAAACATTAATTTCACTTTAAACATAACAAAATGTAAATTTTTGCAAACCACTATCGATTATCTTGGAAGGGAGATCTCAGAAAACTGAGTGCGTCCGGGTTTACACAAAATAAACGCTGTAGTAAAAGTTCCAGAACCAAAAGATATAAAAGAGCTGCGCTCTTTCCTTGGTCTCGTAAATTATTTCCGAAAATTCATTAAGGGTTTTGCAAAAATCGTTGCTCCTCTGACCGAACTTTTGCGAAAAGAAACTCTATGGAAATGGGACCCTGAGCAAACAAAGACAGTACAGGAACTGAAACGAATACTCACGGACAGACCAATACTAGCTTTATACGAACCTACACTTGAGACCGAACTACATAGAGACGCAAGTTCGGTAGGGCTAGGAGCAATGCTTTTGCAGGAAAAGGACGGACTCAAACGAGTCGTCTCGTATTACAGCCGAAAGACTACTCCTGTTGAAAAAATGTATCACTCCTACGACTTGGAAACACTAGCCATTGTCGAAGCACTCAAGGCATTTCGTGTTTATCTTATTGGGATCAAATTGACTGTGGTCACTGACTGCTGTGCCATACGCTCAACGGCTGTAAAACGAGACATTAATCATAGAGTAGGAAGATGGTGGGAATACATGCGGGATTTTGTATTTGACATTGTTTATCGGCCCGGGACTCAGGGAGCACACGTAGATTATAGAGTCGAAATCCGGTTGAATGTATGATTGTTGCTATTATGGATTCTGAGTGAATTAAAGTAGCACAAATGCAAGATCCGGATCTTGAAGTCATAAAAAAAATCTTAGAAACCGGAGACGTTCAACCCGACACGAAACAATATTTCGACAAATTTGATCTTAGGGGGGGAGTAGTTTTTCGTAGAACAGAATCTGGAAATAAATGGGTGGTACCTCGAGCATCACGTTTTAATATCGTGAAAATGTACCATGATGATCAAGGACATTTTGCGGCCGAAAAGACACTTGAGAAAATTAAGCAATATTATTGGTTTAAAGGCATGAGAAGGTTTATTTTCAAGTATGTCAAAGCTTGTTTGAATTGTTTATATTATAAATCCACAACTGGACGTAAGCCGGGCCTACTTCACCCTATAGAGAAAATCGCAATCCCGTTTCATACTGTTCATTTGGATCATGTTGGTCCCTTTGTTAAATGTAAAAAAAAAGAATACCCATATACTAGCTTTAATTGATGGGTTCACCAAATTTTGCATCATTGAGCCGGTGAAAGACACAAGAACCAAATGGGTCATCAAGATTCTGCTCCAAATATTTGGA
>NC_046661.1:128594608-128614321 GCF_010883055.1 Belonocnema kinseyi
AGAAAAGGGATTTCGATGTGTGAGTTCGAAATCGCCGATGTCAATCAACAGCGGAGTCAGTCGTCTTGTGGACCCGACTGGCTAAAGATGAAATCACTTGACTGCGAATAAATTTATAATTGCAATTTACTTTTGTATTGAAGTTTGTTTCAATATCAAATTATATATTCTTAAATCATTGTAGCTTACGAGACATCATTTTCTAATAAAATGTGATGCTACACTTCTATTTTCAAATAGTCATAACTTCCTTTCTGCAAATGTGAATTGAATTTTCTATGAGTTGTGCGAAGATATCTCAGCGAAACCCTTCCTCGCGCGCTCGCACAGGTGGGCCAGCACAGCTGATGTACCGACCGACGTTGTTTCGTTCAAATTCGATTTATTCAAACATACTTTTCATTGGTACAGAAACTTTCCTAAAATTAATTTAAGTGTTTCCTAGTGCATCGAATTTTTTTGCATATAGTTATGAACATATTAAAGAATACAAGTATTTATTGAGAGAGCGTTCACCCCTCGCCCCTTCATAATGTTTTTTTAAGGTTTGCTGTATATTTTCATCATTACTGTCACTTGGTCTCGTGTTTAATCGAAAAACAAAAGACATCTGCGTACATAGATTTTCAATTGTTTTTCATATTGTACCAAGAAACAAAAGGCAATCACATAGACTGTCATTTGTTTCTTGGCCTCAAGCAAAACGTTGCACTGCGTTATTCTACTCTGACTTCAGTTCCCTGAAAGGTAAAAGCAGCCTACGTGTAGTGTTTAGAATTTTTCTGTATGTGTTTTCTGTGATTTCTTGTGTTTCGTTTTTGTTTCTTAGCTATATACATTTATAAATTGTGCATTCTACTTTTCTGTGGTTTTTGTTTATTTAGTTCAGGTTACAAGTTCTTTGTCAAGTCTCTGCGAATCGGTGCTTTCGTACCAAAGTCAGACCCCTAAAAACCTTCCATGGCCATCTAGCGCTGACCATGTCTTCAATGCAAACTTTTCGTAGCAGATGTGTAAATCCTTTCCGCAAGGAGAAACATGTAAGAGGAATTATTCTGAGACTTCTAAGGGAAAATCAGCAAGTAATGTTGCCTGATTTGCCGAAAGGCAGTAAAATATATGGCGCTTGCAGAAAAGAATGTAGAACTCTCAATTTACAGTCGTCCAGAGTTATAGAAGAGCCTGGTGTTAATGTAGAGGAAGAGATAAACGAGGACACAGATCTTTGCTTACCAATGAGAAGTGAAAAAGAAGAATGCAATTATAAAAATCACTTAGCGGGCCTCAAAGTTCAGAATCAAATAAAAGAAAAATTACAGCAGAAGGGCACTAAATATTCAGAAAAGATTTGCCTGCTCACTCTTGCGCCTTAGTCTTGGATTCGCACACAAATCATGCAAGAATTCGGTGCATCAAAACGTTAATCCGGAAAAGCGAAAGAGTCAGTTGCCAAAATTGGAACTTTGTCTTTTCCGGAAGCCAAGCGAGGTCAAAAATTGATAGAAGAAACTAAAAATTTTAGTTATAAACTTCTACGAAAATGAGGAGAATAGTCGAAAGATGTCAGACAAGAAAGATTTCATAATTGCCGAGTGGGCACAAAGTTTGGCGACGTTTTTACGATATCGTTGCGACATCTTTACGACAACTTTACGACATCATATGCCTATGTTATGAAGGCGTCTTTACGATATCGTAAATAAGTCGTATGATCTAATGATGTCTTTGCGATATCGCAAAGACACCAAAACGACATGGACATAGGATGTCGCAAAGTTGTCGTAAAGATGTCGTAACGATGTCGTGAAGACGTCGCCAAATGTTGTGCCCACTGGGTGGCAAAAAACTGTACGGTACACGTAAGCAAGTACAGAAGACACTGATTCTATGGAATCTTTTAGAATTTTATGCCAGATTTGTAGCTCTGCATGAAAATGTGAAGATTGGATTTTCAAAATTCGCACAACTAAGACCAAAGCACAGTGTTTTAGCTGGATCAAGTGGAAATCACAATGGTTGTGTCTGCGTGTATCATGAAAACGTCAAGTTAATTTTAAATGCGATTGATGTTAAACATTTAACAAACGGAACTGGCAGACAATTGTCATATTATCATGACAGCTTTGAAGAAATCATGTGCAGTGAACCTAAAGACACTTGTTATTTTAACGAATGCGAATCTTGCCCTTTCATTGAATATTTTAAAAAGTACCTGACTGATCTATTCGACGTGAATGGTTTCGATACAGTAACAATTCAAATTTGGCAGCAAACTGATAGAAGCTCTTTGAAGAAACGAAATAGCAGATGCTGTTGCTTCTGTAGAAGCACTCTAAACTAAACTTGAAAACCTGAAACCTCACTCATTTTATGCGAAACAACAAGGTTTGTTTCTGAATCACCTTAAAGTTATACTAAACGAAGGAGAGTACTTAATTTTGCTTAATTTTGAAACGAACACAAATTTCGCATCGAACTGTCGTTGCCAATTTTACATTTTTGTTCAGCTTTTTGTTTATTCAATGAAAAACCAAAACAAAAATTTACTATTGAAGTATACTGGTTTTCAAAAACAGCTTTTATTCAATTAAAATGTTAAAAAATATACTGAATTTGTTATAAACAAATAAGTGAATAAAAATCGTTTCGTGGGGACAAAGATCCATATCAGGTATTTTCATGGAAAAAATAAAATTTCTTCCACGGAATCGATTATATATTACTTGGAAATAAAACCTAATTATCATATTTGGTCATCAAATAAAAGTTAATAATTGTTTAAACTATTTCAATAAACAAATAAATTTGGCTATTTTTGGCGGTACGAAATTGATTTTTGCAACGAAATTGACAGTAAATAACTAACCTTTAAATTTTGAAGAACATTTTGATGACAATAAACAAGTTATTATCGTAAATAACAATTGTAATTTCTTTTATTAATGAACTAGATTTTTTTTCTTATGGAATATAGATAAACTTACTCAGCAATAATTTCTTGGAATAAGTTGATATAAATTTATGATTTATTAAAGAAACTTAATGATATCAGTGACTAAATGCTAAAAAAAGTAAATTAATGTATTTGTTAATTAAGTTTGGTTAAACAGTTATCAAATGTTATCGATTTATAGCAAAAAAACGTTTCTAAATAACTGGTAAATAACAAAAATAATCCGTGAAAAAGTGGCATTTCATTTATAAATAGCTAAAGTCATAAAAATTTGTTTAAATAATAGTTGTTCACAATCATAAATTGTTTGCTGTCATCAAGACGTTTTTAAAATTTTAGAAGTTAGTTCTTTACAATTAATTGCATCGAGAAAATTAAGTTTTTACTTCCAGACAGTTCGATGCGAAATTTTATTAGCTTTCATTTAAAAAATAAGATAATATCGGATAATAATTCTCTTCTAAAAATCAATATGCCCACAGACGTTTTTTTTGCCCACCTGTGCGTTGCCTTCACTCCATATAGTTTAATTTTTAACTAAATGGTACAATTTTTTAATAAGTGAAATAAAATTTGTACTAAAAATATAATAGTAGACTTTGCAATTAAAAAGGAGGAAATTCAAATAAAAAATTAAATAATAATAAATAAAATTAATTTAAAATAATAATGATTAAAACTCCCACAATACTTCTCCGAATTACAAAAATTCGATTATACTGAAGACGCCTCCTCCTTTCGTGCAGTCTATCCTTTTTTCCTCAGACGACAAATTCCGAGTTAATTGATTCATTATAATTTAAAGAATTAAAAAAATTCCGATATTTCCTAACCTTTTTCAAAGAGTCGGTAGGCAATATTACTAAATTGGGACAAGCTACATAACCTTTACAATGTAAAAAACAATAAAAAATATTATATAATTTATCAGATGAATTTTAATTTTACTGCGCATAATGTTCATATTTCTCCCTTTTATCTTTTCTGCGATAAAAGGCAAACAAATAAAAGCGCTACACGAAAGAGAATATTTAACTTTACTGTGGATTCAAAGTCGAGCATTTCAAAATTTTCGAAAAGCCATAAAAAATTAAAATAAGTTATAATTCTAAATAGCGTATTAAAAATTAAGATATTTGAAATTTTAAAGTTGAAAATTATGTTGCTGAAAATAAAAATAGATAAAAATGAAACTACCTTAAATTAAAACCTTAATTAATAAATAATTACGTTACATTTTAGTGTTCTGAATCATTATATTAAAGATCAAACTTTCAACGTTTCGAGAGAATAATACTCTCCTCATCAGGAATAAAAGTTCAGTAAGGTCGATTTAATTTGTAAAATTTGAAAGAACCATCCTCTTAGGTTCTAATTTTTAATTAATTAGTTTGTTAAAAAAAAAAAAAGAAAAAAATTTGTCTAATGAAAATATTGTGAAATTTCACGAAATAAATTATTTTAAATTGCAAACGACATAAAAAACTTGAAATTTTGTTATGAGTTAAAATTAATTTAAGAAAAAATGAATAAAAAATTTAATTTAATTTAGTTAGAAATCTTATTAGTTTAGATGAAAATATTAAAAAATTTAAAGCTAGAGAACAATTCTTAGTAAATTTTTGATATCATGGTTTAATGTGAAAAAATTTTACAAATGCTACGAACAATGTTAAGAATCTATTTTTTTTTAGTTCTTCTGCGAAGAATCCTGTCAACTTCATGGCTGATTCTTTAGAACGTCGTTTATTGAATGACGAGATTAAAGATTTAAACTGTCACTTACAATTAAAAAAAATACTTTTAACAATACGAAGATCAAGTTAAGAAATTTTTTAACTTCTAATATTTATACCAATATTTTACAAAACCAATATAGTAATGTTTTTAAATGTTTTCTAACCAAAAATCGTCTCAATAAAAAGTTCGAAAATTGAGTTCGTAATTTTTTCTATTTATCGCACGGTAAATATGCCAAATAATAAATAGTAAAATTATTGGGAAATAACTATCATGCAGATTCTATTCGATTCTTTTATTTGCATAATCGTAAACCAGCGGGCAAAAAATTTGGCGACGTCTTTACGACATCGTTACGACATCTTTGCGACATCTTTACGACAACCTATGTCCATGTCGTTAAGGTGTTTTTGCGATATCGTAAATACATTGCCAGATCATACGACTTATTTACGATATCGTAAAAAAACCTGACTAACATGGACATAGCATGTCGTAAAGTTGTCGTAAAAATGTCGTAACGATGTGGTAAAGACGTCGTCAAACTTTGTGATTACTGGGAATTTATCGTAATCTAATGCCCTTGTTGTCGAAAATCGTTATTATTCAAATGGTTCTACGACGATTATCGTCCACAAATATATTAAGAACAATAAATAAATTATAAAATGTACTTAGACAATTTAAAATTTAATCAATATTTAAAAAAAAATTATTTCTCAAATTTTTAAGCTTTTTTGTGACAGACATTTTTTCTCAAGAAATAAAAATTTTAAAAGCTTGCAACTCCGTATTTTTTAAAATCTATTTTTTTAAATAGAAGTATAAGAAGGTATAATAACTTTGATACACATTTTAAAAGGAATTTAAATATAGTCAAAACTTGTAGATATAAACAATCCTTTCTAGGAACGAAAGTTAATGTTAGTTAACTTTTCTATAACAATAATCTACATTAAAAAATTGTAACAAATTTAATAATTGCAAGAAGAAATTACTGTTAAAAATAGAAAATGTTAGATATTAAAAAAAAACATTAAAAAAATTTATATTTTGCATCGTTTCCAGCTAGTTTTTATAATATACTCCATTTATTTTAATCGTCTTTATTTTAAGTTATGACTCAAATATTTACTCTGATTATTTACTTAATAATTACTTGTACAAAATAAATAATATTCTTTTTCAAATTAATTTTTACATAATTATTAGTGTTATTTATTTCTGCATATTAATTTATATCAATATTTAGTTCGATAACAATAGCTAATACTACTATAATTATCATATTTTATTTTTTAAAAACTATGCTTTTCATTTTGTTTTATCGAATAAATTTTGTATCAATGCTTAAACTATATAAAAATTATTTCTTGAATTTTAAATAACAAGAATTGTATAAAGAAATTAAGTTGAAGACTGTGCACATTCTTCAGCAAATTCGCTTGTTCAGTAATACATCATTTTTAATTATTGTTATTAAAAAAATTTAAATGATTTCATAGAGTTTTAAACATTTAAGAAATTTCTCTGAAAAAGTATTTGTTTATTCAATTAAAAAAAATAATATCTAAAAAAAAACATTTTTTAAAACTTTAAATTCTGGGATTTTCTGGTTCGGCTATTTTATAATTCGATAACTTTCTGTCAAGAATTTTGTTCTTCTGGAATTTGCAAATAGGATCATATTAAAAACTGTAGTGAATTTTATTATTCAGGAATTTTTTTATTTGGAATTTTTATATTTCGGCAATTTTATAATTTTTGGTGTTTTGTTTTTCGGGATTTTTCGGTTGTCTGTTGACAAATTGCTAAGTTCAAACTTTGAAACAAATTTTGATACACCAATTACATTGTCTAAAAATGTGTTTCACTTTTTTTTTGTACATATTTCCAGCTCAATTTCATGGCGTTCCAAATTCTTTGAAGGATTCGAAAATATATTAATTCAACCCATTTGTATACGCTCATGAATCACAAAAAAAAATTTATAGATTAGAGAGGTTGAATACTTTTGGTTGAATTTTACTATGCCTTACAGGTAGTTACGCAATCTTTTTAAACATTTGCATTTATGTTTCATACAACAAGATTTTTCTTCACATTTGAATCTTTTAACTTAAAAAAATACATATCTTGATTGGATAATAGAATATATAGATGACTTAAAATTTATTTTCCTTCGTTTCTATCACATCCCAGTGTGCACACAATTTGGTGACGTGCTTTCGACATCATTACGATATTTTAACGTCAACTTTACGATATCCTATGCCCATTTCGTGTCGGTGTTTTTGCGATAGCGTAAAGACATCGTCAGATCATACGACTTATTTACGATATCGGGAAGACACTTTTACGACATGGACATAGGATGTCATAAAGTTGTCGTAAAGATGTCGTAACGATGTCGTAAAGACGTCGTCACACGGTGTCCCCACTGGGATATGCTTTGTTAATTCAAAAGTATGTTTAACACTTTAAATAGATCATTTTCTGGAAATGAATGTGCATTTATTTTTCTTAACTTTATATGCTTGAGCTTCATATAATCGTCAATATTTTAATTTATAGTACTGTATTTTTACTCTAAACTCGAATTATTTTACTCAAAGATAAATTTATTGGACTATTGACATAAACTATTGTACTCATATTACGGAATTCAAAAGCAACGGCACTCTTGGTTCAACACTACATTTTCTCAGTGTAGTGAATTTTCATTCTTGATGAGGAAAATTTTATTCTCTCGAAACGTTGATCGAAACATAATATTCACAACATCGATTTACAATGAGTATCAAATGAATCTGTTATTTCATCAGAGAATGAGAAAACAGAGCGAAGATAGAAATATCTTTTTTTGTAGGCAAAATTTAATTTAAAATTCAAAAACATTATTTTCCATCTAGTCTAATTAAGACATTAGCATTTTCTGTTATTAAAGATTATAATAGATTGATATAATAGATTAATTTGAAATAATATTCCTAAACAACAAATTGCAAAATTAAACAAATGTTTATGTTTCTGCTGCATGATGGAAAGTTGGGTAAAACGGGTAAATTAATCAGAAAAACTCCGAGCAAATGAGTACTACTTATTTAACCTTACACTGATATCATAACAATTTATGATAAAAATAACAATAAGAATTTAAACTTAACTTATTTAAAGAACAAAATTATGCAATTATGCATTCGACTTACCAAAATTGTGAAGGAAAATTTCTGAGGTTATAAGGAGAGTAGAAATAGTGACCCTATTCATCACGAAATAGAGAAGATACTTTTTAAAAAGAATATCCTTAAAAGTTAACTTGTTGCAAATGATTTCAAATGATGAAAGAAACCTCATTACTTATACACAGTGTAAGTTAAAATTCTGTGTTGTCAGCATTAATTTTTATTCATATGTGTCACACATTGCGTCATATTACAACATTAAGATAATTGTCAATATTGCGTACACTGTTGAATAAATTTTTTTTTAATAGACGGAAAAACTATGCCGCATTATAAAAAAACGTAACGTGGTCAAGATACTTGTTTGAATAAAAAATTTCATGAAGTATGCTATTTTTGATAATACGTCATGTAAATATGTTTCCTGAAAATATAGAATACAGAAAATCGTTATTATCAAATATAAAAAAACGTTATTCTCTGTAGAGTCACTATTTTTCTGATTAGGGATAATATTATCATAGAAAAGATTGTCATTTAGTAACAATTTTCATTGTTCCATGTTTCTTCCACACAAATTGGTGGCTTACAAACCTTTCACCATTTTCATTCGAAAGGCTCTTTATGTAAATATAACTATTTAAATATATTTTTCAGACAAACAGAATTATTTGGCTGCAAGATAAGATGAAGTTAGAAGCATAAGGAAAATTTGGACTGAAAAAGAATTCCTGTTAAGGCAAATTAAAATTTTCTTAACCTTAAATTTGAAAAAAAAATTCCATTCTTGTCAAAAAAACAACCCTTTGTCCCAAGAGGACATTTTTCTAAGTGGTTGTGTGCATATATAATGCATATAATTGGTGGAAATCACGTTTAGAACATCTTTTGTCTAAATGAAATAAAGAAAATACAAATGAACTGGTTTTAAATTGCTTCATTGTTTCATAACGTTTGATTATTTTATGTTAAGAGCATTAAAAATTGATAAACTAATCTTTGGAGAGGAAACAATTATTGTTAGTTTTCCACGATAAAAGAATATGTAAAGAAAATTAATTACATAATAATGAAAGTGATGAAGAAACTAAATAAATAATTGACTGATAAAATACATTCCATCTCCGGGGTGATATAGAAGAAAGTTCGTCTTACAAAACAAATTTCAAGTTTCTTAGATGTGGACTATCTTTTGATACTCATTCCATTATTAGTCAATCCATTAGTCAATTATTTAATTAGTTTATTTATCACTTACATCATTATTTAATTAATTTGTTTAGATATGGGGTAAACGTCCCCTTAATGTGGACCTATAATATGCCTTTTAATTGGCTTTGGAAGAAAAATCTCTATGAATAGATATCTAGCAGTTCTTGTCCTTGGCGACATTTAAAGCAGGTTGATGTGATGGTGCAGTATGGAAACTCAGTTTACTAATCAGTGGGATCTAAATTAAGGTTCGGTTCTTTCTAAGATGAATACCAAAGTCTTTGTAAAATAGAAGGCGCGAGTTCTAATGCTCCTAGGTCAGGATGTGGTCACCGTGTCAAGAACTGAATGCCACGAGAGTCAAGAAATCCTCGAACACCCCGGTCTGTCCCCTCAGCAGAGGTGAACCTTTAGTGATCACAAATAAGGTGTCTTAACGGAGACTTTGGAATAACAGGTCGAACCCCACAGTATGTTGACCCGTCCCCTAGATGCGTGGGGATTTTTTTAACTTCCCTAGTTTCTTGTGGTACTATGATAGGATGGCACAAAATAAAATAAATTGAAAACAATAAGCGGCCCGTTTCGGAATCATTCTCTAGTCTATCGACGAAAGTGGAAGGCTTCTTAAGGGGCAATCCGCCGAAAACGGCACGATGTTTTTAAGGTGACGACAATCTTGTCGGCATTATAGAAGATCAACAAAGGGAACTCTTCTAGTAGAGAAAGCGCGGAAGGAAAGCACAGAAGAGAGTTCGCAATGTGCGTCTCTCACACAGCAGCAAAGGCACCCCCAGAGGTCAGTGGCTGCCAGATCTACGTCTGAAGCAACGCCGAAGGCTTTTTTAGGGCGATTCCATAAAGCAAAGGATAAGGGCTCCAGAGAAATTCCCCCAAACATAGAGTTCAAACGGCAGAAGGTCCTGGATGCAGAGGGTCCCACTTTCGCGCAGATGGCCAACAACACTCTGATAAAATTTGTCGTGGGGTCGGGTTATACTCAAACCTATCTGGTTCTCAAGCATCTAGGCAGGTTAAGGGAGGCAATCGCTAAAGAGATTTACGCTCTACCACGCAAGGGACGCACCCCTTGATTTTACGATATCTTCATCAGGTCGGGGCCATCTTAGTCAAGGCATCAGACATCTGTTTGAGAGACCAGAGAATGGAGATCATTCCAACGCTTAGGCTCAAAGAGGCACTAAAACTGGAGCTTAAGGGGACGGGATGTCCGCAAAGGCATCGCAAAACCACTAAACTGATTCCCGGCGACCTCGAGAATCTGACGACCATTCTGGGGCCTCAGAGCATCCAGGACCGGACTCTGAAAACTGATTCGTGGAACATAATTCGTGGAAGATTCTTTGCCAGACCCATGTTGGTGGTGTATGCTAATTTTAAAGGAAAATGAGTAAGGGTCTGTCAGGTTGTGGCTCCACTTATTAGTGGCTAAAATGCTTGCATTGCTCTACTCCGTTCTCCTTAAACCATGACTCCTTCATGCAGTCGTGGTCTGGTAGCCACAGGCGGAACTTCAAACGATGCAGGACAGGCTTCGAGTATCACAAATGCTAGCGTTTGTAAACCTATAGTTTGCGATAAAAGCAAGAGCGGTGCATACGATGGTCCTCCTGGCAAAAGTAAATATATGGACTTGGAGGACTAGGCACACTAAGCTCCTTAGTGTGATGAGGCAACATAAAAGAACAAAACGCTTCAACTTTATTAAGGCTTTCCGCATCTACATTCCAAGCTAGGATCTGTGGAAAGAGAATATTATCCCGCCATTTCAAGGGAAAAGTTGATACACAGACGACTTCAGGGCAGAGAGAGGAGCAGGAGCACAATCTGATGTCAGCGCAAGAAGGAGGGCGATGGCGATCCCGATTAGAAGACATGTTACCATTTTGAAGGCGGAGATCCTAACTGTTCTTCGATGTGCTGAAAAATAATTAGAAGAAAACGTTTCTGGCAGATAGTTTCCGATCTGCTCGCACAGCCAAACGACACTATTTGCGTTAGGGAAACCAGGCACAACATCAGAACTGGTTTGGGAATCCAAATGGAATTAAACCAATTTGTAGAAAAAAAGTGGTTCTCATATGGGTTCCTGGTCATACAAGGATCAAATGCCAAGAAAAACCAGAAGATACAACCCCCTCTATGGCAGCTTTGATGTCAAACTGGCATAATTAATTCAAGTCATAAATGCTTAGCGCATTCTAGTGGTGCTTTTCGGAATTTAATAAAAGCTAGATTCCGGTAAACTGCAGTTTAAATAGTACTGTTGACTATATATACAAACAGACTTTGTTTTTTTTTTTTTTTTTTGATTTTTAAGTTTGTATCGATGGTGAAAATATGGTGAATATATTTAATAAATAATCACTCTCATGCTCGAGTCCTGGAGGGAATAAAAAATATATATATATTTTTTTTTGCTGCACTGGGAATAAAGTTATATGGTTATCGAAATAATCAAATTTTTTAAAGAAAGCAATAAAGAGGAATAGTTTCTTTTCAAAATCCAGTCCATTTTTATTGTTTGTAGAAGAATACAATTATAGTCGAATTTATAAATATTTTTGCGAATATGTCAAAAAGAAAACACAATATTAAGAAAAATTTCAGGACAATTTATCTTTAGTACCTTTTAGGAGAAACAGTCATTTTTATTTCACTTCTTTCGTACCTTTTCTAACTTTTGCAAAAAGTTCAAAGTAATTTTATTCAGAAAAAGTAATGAACTTAGCTTATTCTTCAAGAATTGGACACTATTATTAACAATATTAGCATGAAATTTAAAAAAATCAAGAACAAAAGGGTGCTAGATAATTTTCATCTAGAGAAATATCTAATTAGACATTTGGAAGGTAAATAAAATGTATTAAGGAAAAGTTATGGTAGTGAAAAAGCTTAATCATGAAATTTCTTTTAATAATTCTAAAAATGAAATTTCTGATTCGATATTTCATTTTTCCTAGACGTGACATCTGCTTTTAAGAGGACGGGGCTATGGCCCATACTATTCAAGTATTAATTATAAAACAGCGACAGATGTTCCACGTGCACCTCGTCTCTCTGAGGACTTCCGTGGAGTTGTCCGCGTATTCACATGGTTTGGGCCTTTTCGACTTCTTCCTTTGCAGCTGACTGAAGGAAAAAGTTTTTTAGCATCGGATACACATCTCGGAAAATCTGAAGGATTAAATTCGGGAGGGATTCGTCACTATACTCGGCGAGATGTGCCAAAATGTGACTGAAAATTTCAGAATTCGCATTCATCAATGTATCGCTGCAAGAGGGTATAATATTTCTCATGACATCTTCAAGAATTGATGCATAAAAGAGCATGATGTACCGACTAAAATAAGATTAACCCAATTTTCCTAAGTCGTAATGTTCTTTTAATTACCCTTTAAAAATGCACTGCCTGTTTGCCGCACCCTGTACATACGTAATCAAGATTTTTCCAACTATACAAACTTACAGAAAAAGCAAAAGATAAAGTTAGCATCGATTTCAGGTGAAAGATCTGCTGCGAAAAAATGCTACTTGCCTCGATAAACTTTCGACTCATGATAGCTGATGTTTATTATTTACTTGGTACAGCAGACAATGGGACGTAATAGATTACGTCGGATATCAGAATTATTCTCTCAACTTCGGTTAAACTTTTGCCAAAATGTATCTGCAAAACATTTTACCTATTGATTTTTCTGTGTGACCATAAATGTATACAACAGTTGACATTATTTTTTTTGGCTGCTTCTTGAACGACTGAGAAGAGATCTTAGGATATTCTTGGAGAGTCTAGGAGTTCTCTCACGCTCACGAGAAGTAGAAGTAGAACTGACCTCTGATTCATGGGGCTCAATACTAAGGCGAGTCATTTTAGTTTCAAATATGTCGCGTCGCTTATGTGGAGTAACAGGAGACCCTGATCTTGGGAGTTGATTTGTAGATGGAATGCATTGTTTAAAACGTGTGTCAGGACAACGAGCCAATGGTCTTTGATCTCTAAGATTACGCCGACCTTTTCGATCAGCAATTTGAGCAAGATGTATCGCCCGCACAGTTGCTACAGCGCTATCAACGGCCCAAGAACCGGATTGTGAAGCTCTAGCCCACTCGGCGATTGCGATTAGCCATTCTTCTTCGGAAACGTGCTGAACCTTGTACTCTACTTCATCGCCACTGGGCTCCGTAAGTAAAGTAAATTTCCAATGCATAAGGAATGGAATAATATTCTTATCTTGACACTTTGCAATGAGTTTATGCCGGTACCTTATTTCTAGACCTTCAGGAACCCAGAGCCCTCGTATAAAGTTCAGAGGAGGAGCAGGAGGTATACCTCCGCGTGCATTACCTTCGCAGTGCGTACTTCCTTGTGAAAAGGATTCTGTAAACAAGCAACATAATTGTATAAACAATAGATTTATGTAACATTTTATCGAGTTATTGAATTTCAGTTGATAGAAAAGGATACAGAGGAAAAGAATTTGTGAAATAGGACGGATTTTTTGTTTCTCCTCTACTACTCGTATACCCCCCCCCCCTCCCCTCACTACTCTCCCCTTTCATCCCCAGAAGGCAAGAAGCATCAGAAATGGCGCAAGTTTAAGTAGTTGTAGGTTTTGAAAGAAATTCGTAAGTCATCTTCGGATTTAAAAAATGTATTTTTACATTTTCGTCACTTATAATTGAGAAAGTATTAGAATTGTCTGAAATTTTACATCACAGTTTAGAATGGATATCCGAGTTTTAGGTCCTAAAAGAAAGAAAAAGTTTTGTTAACTTGTCATTTTGGATAAAAATTCAAAAATTTAAAAAAGTTTGACAATTTTCTTAACCATTTTTTTTACATTTAGATATCTTATATACGGCAGATCATGGCACTGAGCAAGCGAAACAATTTATCCTAATAACTTTTTCGATAGCAAGAAAATGATCAGAGTTGTAGCATTTATAAGATTTAAAAATCAATCATAAATTAAAATTTTAAGCCAAATAAGGCACCATATGAAAAAAACTCATGAAAAGAAAAAAATTGTTTTTGGAAAGCCCTAAAAGATGACCACAAGGAAAATGACAAGAAAAATGACATGAAAAATGACATCGGAAACAAAAAAAGAAGTTTGTGGAAAAGCTTCACAAGTTACGAAAAAAACTGATTGATCAAAAATTGTTTAGCCGAAAAAGAACTACAAATTTGTTATAAATCATTTTTTGATACAAAAAATGTAGTTTTTTATTTATTTTAGAGTCGTTCAGAAAATATACATTCACAAACTTCTGTCGAAAATCGAGCTCACGGCGCAAGTGTCACGATGAGAATGTGTACCGTAAAGCCTACAGTGACTTCAGCCACTTTATCTTTAACTTTTCTTAATATATATAATTAAAAATTTGTCATGGGGACAACCGTAGGATTTTGCCGGGAGCGGGTGCTAATCTGAAAAATTGCACCCGCTTCCAGCGGAATCGCGGTAAAATTTCAGCCACAACCACGTCTCACAACCGTGAGATAGGTGGTTACAGTCTGAAAAGGAATCAATACGACGATCCAGTAAAAGCCTCGTGCACCCTAAGAACACAAAGTGACCCAAGGACAACCGCCTTCTGCATTTTTCCCGCAAGTGTTCTAGCATATTGTTGACACGCAGAAATACTTTTTAGGCTATTAGCAAGTGAAAGCTTGGCACCTCCAAGAGCGCCGATGATAAGGACGATCAGTTTAACAGAATATTCCGGGTACAATCGATGCCACTCCCTTATAAGGTCTCGATACCTCTCTTTCTTTTCATTCTCCTTGTTTATGATGTTTTTGTCAGCTGGTGCCGAAAATTCGATAACGAACATGGTTCGCTTCTCGAAGTCAAGAAGAACCATGTCAGGCCTCGAGTGAGTAACAGAAACAATTGTCGAGAATATAAAGTTCCAGTATATACGGCACTTCCCATTCTCGACAGTTGACTCAATTTCCTTAGGAGCATTTAGATTAATGTTTAATCATAGTTAAATTTTCGACAACAAAAATTAATTTTCTACCAAGAAAGAAGAGTATTCAATAAAATACAAAAAATTTTAACTAAAAAAGATCACTTTTCAATTAAACATAGAATAGTTAAATTTGTGGTTAAAAAAAAATTTTAATCAAAAAGAAAATAAATTTTATACAAAATAGTTACATTTTCAGAAAACAAATTTATCGAACTAATTGTAACCATCAACCAAAAAAATATTAGAAAAAAAACTTTAAAATTCTTTGAAATCGCTTAAAATTATTGAAATTAATTGAAAATTCATTGGAATGTTCTGAAAATGTCCTGAAAATTTTTGAATCCTTTAAAACCGCTTAAAATTTTTGAAAGCTCTTGAAAATTCCTTACAAGTTTAAAAATACCTTAAAAGTTTTCAAATCCTTTAAAATCTCATACTGAATTAATGAAATCAATTGAAAATGCCTTGGAATCTATTAAAATATCCTAATATATATCAAATCCTTTAAAATCTCATATTAAATTACTGTCAAAAATTTAAAATTCCTTGGAACGTTTTAAAATATTCTCAAATATTTGGAAACCTTCAAAATATTTTAAAAGACCTTGGCATCTTTTAAAGATTTCTAAAGTACTTTGGAATTTTTTTAAATAACCTTGCTAAAGTTGTTAAAATTCTTTGAAATTCCTTTTAATTATAAAATAAATTGAAAATTCTTTGAGATCTTTCAAAACATCCTCAAATATTTAAAATCCTTAAAAACCTTTTGAAATCTTTAACATTTTTTAAAACTCTTAAAAATATCTTAAAATTCAATAAATACCCTGAAATATATCAAATCCTTTAAAATCTCACACTAAATTATTAATATAATTTAAAAATTACTTGAAATCTATTAATATATCCTAAAACATACATCAAATCCTTTTAAATATAATTCTAAATTACTGTGATTAATTGAAAATTCCTTGGAATCTTTTAAAATTCTCTCCAATTTTTCAAATCCTTTAAAATCTTTTCAAATACCTAGAACTTTTTATAAAGATTTCTAAAGTATTAAAAATTTTTTAAATAACCCTTTTAAAATTTTTTTCATTCTTTGAAATTCCCTTCAATTATGAAAATCAGTTGAAAATTCCGTGAAAATTTAAAAAATATTCTCAAATATTTAAAATCCTTAAAATTTTTTAAATATCTTTAAAATTTTGTAAAGCTCTTGAAAATTCCTTGAAATTTAAAAAATACCCTGAAATATTTAAAATCCTTAAAAAGCTCACACTAAACTATTAAAATATTTTGAAAATTACTTGAAATCTATTAAAATATCCTAAAATATATCAAATCCCTTAAAATGTCATATTAAATTACTGTAATCAATTGAAAATTCCTTGCAATCTTTTAAAATCCTTTAAAATTTTTCAAATCCTTTAAAATCTTTTGAAACACCTAGATGGTTTCCTTAAAACTATTTCAAAATACTTTAAAAATCTTAAAAAAAATAAGTTGTTGGTGTGTCAAAAGATTTGAAAGGATTTGAAAATTTTTAGAGAATTTAAAAAGATTCCAAGGAATTTTCAATTGATTACAGTAATTTAATATGACATTTTAAGGGATTTGATATATTTTAAGATATTTTCATAGATTTCAAGTAATTTTCAAATTATTTCAATAATTTAGTGTGAGCTTTTTAAGGATTTGAAATATTTTAGGGTATGTCAAATTTCAAGATATTTTCAAGAGCTTTAACGAATTTAAAAGATTTAAAAAGATTTTTAAAGATTTTAAATATTTGAGAATATTTTTCAAAATGTCAAGGAATTTTCAACTGATTTTCATAATTTAAGGGAATTTCAAAGAATAAAACCAATTTTAAAAGGGTTATTTAAAAAAATTTTAAATACTTTAGAGATCTTTATAAAAAGTTCTAGGTGTTTGAAAAGATTTTAAAAATTTGAGAGAATTTTAAAAGATTCCAAGGAATTTTCAATTGATTACAGTAATTTAGAATGATATTTTAAAGGATTTGATGTATGTTTTAGGATATTTTAATAGATTTCAAGTAATTTTTAAATTATTTTAATAATTTAGTGTGAGCTTTTTAAGGATTTGAAATATTTCAGGGTGTTTTAAATTTTAAGATATTTTCAAGAGCTTTAACAAATTTTAAAGATTTTAAAAGGTTTTTAAGGATTTTAAATATTTTAAGATGTTTTGAAAGATCTTAAGGAATTTTCAACTTATTTTTATAATTAAAAGGAATTTCAAAGAATTTTAACAACTTTAGCAAGGTTATTTAAAGAAATTCCAAAGTACTTTAAAAATCTTTAAAAGATTCCAAGGTCTTTCAAAATATTTTGAAGGTTTGCAAATATTTGAGAGTATTTTAAAACGTTTCAAGGAATTTTCAATTTTTGACAGTAATTTAATATGAGATTTTGAAGGATTTGATATATATTAGGATATTTTAATAGATTCCAAGGCATTTTCAATTGATTTCAATAATTCAGTATGAGTTTTTAAAGGATTTGAAAACTTTAAAGGTATTTTTGAACTTGTAAGGAATTTTAAAGAGCTTTCAAAAGTTTTAAGCGGTTTTAAAGGATTCAAAAATTTTCAGGATATTTTTAGAATATTCCAACGAATTTTCAATTAATTTCAATAATTTCAAGCGATTTCAAAGAATTTTAAAGTTACTCTTCTTTCTTGGTAGAAAATTAATCTTTGTTGTAGAAAGTTTAACTATGATTACACATTAATTTTTTGTTTAGAAAATTAGTCTTCATGGAAAATAAATATCTTTTGTGCAAGGATCATGTATTTTATTAGAAATGCCTTTTTTTTAGTATACAATTTAGCTTTTTGGATGAAAATGTAATTTTTTGGTTTAAAATTTTACTATTATGTTGAAAACAATTAAAAAAATTTTCTTTGTTCAGTTATGTATTTGATTCAAAATTTTTTTGTTGCAGAAAACTAATTGTTTTAGTTGAAAGTTTAACTATTTCTATTAAAAGTTAGTCAACTATACACCAGGAAAACATAACCTGAAAATCGATGCATGCATGAAATTAAGAATCACGCAAAACATCCAAATCGCCAATTTCTTCAATTTCTTTCAAATGGGGAGCGAGATATAAATAGAAGAACACCGAAGTCTTCCGAAGCCTTCAATCGGCAATCATCGCACAGCAGAACTCCGAAGTCGAATCATGCATTTTCGGCTTACATACGAACTCACAGTGGTAATCATGCACCTTCTGTTTTGCGGCTCTCAAGCGGTAGGTATGGTGGGGGTAAATTTCATCCACGATCTGGCAGCTCTGGAACTACTCCAAATGAATAGAGTGGTACCAGGACGGCAAGCATGATCGTTGCAGATACTTTGTTCCTCGCCGACAGTTCGGAAGACCAAATCTGTCATATGAGACGTTTGTATCTGCTTCGGAGAGCATCCTTTATAGATGTCACATCCTGAATGCGGCTCTGTGGCACGCCCAGGTATGCATAAGTCTCTTCAGCGCAAAGGTGTCGTATGGCGCTTTTATCAACGAGCTCAGGATCTTCAGGGATGCCATTAAGTTTTCCTCGCTTCAAATAAACCTGGGCGCATTTGTCTAACCCAAATTCCATTCCAATTTCCTTAGTATATCGTTCGACAATCCCCAGAGCTAGATGCAGTTGCTCTCTGTTTTTAGCATAGATCTTAAGATCGTCCATGTGGATGAACCTTTAAGATTTCCAAAAGACAGATGATAAGTCTATGGGATGTCGAATCGAAAGCTTTCCGATAATCAATCCAGGCCATCGATAGGTCACGCTGGTAGAATGCTGAATCTTTGCAGACACATCTATCGATGAGCAGGTTCCCTCGACATCCGGCTACGCCTTTCTTTGAGCCTCGTTGTTCATACATTTCTTGCCACACAGGTTCAATTATCCGAACAATCCCATCATTTAGGATTGCTGTGAATATCTTATAAAGCGTGTTCAGACAAGTTATTGGCCTGTATTTTTTCGGGTCAGCTAAGTTGCCTATTTTCGGTAGGAGTATTGTGCGCCCTTCCACCAAACACTCTGGAATCGGCTCTTCCGACTTCAAATATGAGGTGAAAATACGGGCCAAATGCTGATTGGTGTGAAGAAAACTTCTTCCACCAGAAGGTTTTGATACAATCTGGTCCCGGTGCGAAATAGTTCTTCATCTCTCTTAATACTTCTTTTACCTCCTCGGTAGTGATAAGTGGGCATTCTTTATCAGGTGTTATGAAGACAACACATAACTCCTTGAAGCTATTTATATTTTCTGAGTCTTCATCCAGTCTATGCTGAACTTCGTAGACTTCTCTCCAAAATACTTCGACCTCCTCTGGTTTGGGTGGGTGTTCGACAGTAACTGGAGGGTTTTGGAAGAGTCGAGATGGGTCAGAGAGACACTGTTGATTTTCTCTGACTCACCTCTACCTCCACTCTAGACTTCTCTGAGCGTCAGATAGTATCCGTATTCTCTCAAAAATATGGTGCCTGATGGTCAGCAGCTTTGACTTCTTAAGTGTGTGATAACGGGTCCGGAGTTCGCGCGCGAACTTTCGAACCTTGGCGGTAAAATTCCTGCCAGATGTG
>NC_046661.1:128614421-128621250 GCF_010883055.1 Belonocnema kinseyi
CAAACATTATAAAGGAAAAGAATAAATATGTGAACAATTGTTTGAACGAAAAAATGAAGCGGAGAATGAAGTAAACGTCGTCACCAAAACGCTTAAGAAAACAAATGAATTCTCACGTCCTCTACTGGGGTTCCCATCATGTGAGAGTACCCTATTTTGCTCCCGGAATAATTTAAAAAAAAATTGCAGGACTTCCGCTGAACATATTAAATTTATAATTTTTTTCTAACATTGTCCCATCCAGTCCCAAAACATATGTTTTCCCATGAAAATCAGTTTAGCCATTTTCTAGAATATTTTTATTTATTTCCCATATACCCATACACTTATTGTGTAAATCCTAATAATATGCAAGTGAGGGTAGCACACATATTCTTATCCTGTTATTCCCTTTTAGAATTTTTTAGCTCACTTCTGATAATTTCGATGGTGCAATAGATTTTGACGTCTTAAAATTGAACACTTTGGATTATGTTATATAAAAATTCGTATTTTTTGTTTATTTTTTATATAAAACAATATATGCGCGCGGACTTGATAGTTGATAACCTGGACGTTTTAGATGAGCCGTGCACATTTGGGAGTCTCACGTCTGGCTACGTGCAGAAATGAAAGTGTTCCGTCTGTGCACGTAAAACTTCATTTAGTTACCACATGTGCACGAATCGCTAGGCACGATGGACGTCAGGGAGAGAAAATAACTGGAGCAATTTTAAGTTGTGCAGGCATAAGATAGGGCTCGCATATGGCCCCCTCTGTGGCCTGTAAGGAAGAAATAATAAGACAGCTGTTGATTCCTTTTATCACTAACCCGCGATTGCGGGAAAGCTTTAAAAATGACAGGGGAGTAACTGTATCAGTGAGTCAGACATATCGGCCAATAGCGTGCCTGCGGTCCTCGCGGTATGAAGTTGACTTTAGGTTCATGTTTAGGCCTGCTTATAAGGAGATGCATCAAGCTTACCTAAGCGTAAGGGGCTCTTGTGCTCTCAAACCTAACAATAATAATATTATTTTCTTATTTTATAGTTTATAATAATATAATAACCTACCGAAGGTGTTCTAGCGTTGGTGTTGCGCTAGAGCTTAAGCTTTCCTCTCATGACTTTGACGGTTATGTTGGCGGTAGCACAGCTACTGACAGGGTTTCCTATGCCAAATAGGCTGATAACAAAGAGGAGAGGGACTAAAAAGAACATAAAAACCCATAGCTAATAATGGAGAGTAAATTAAAGATTGTGAAACGCTTGTCGCTTCCCGAGGATCGTCGGGGCGCCCCTGGAGCCACAGCTTGGGGTCACAGCATGCGAGACGGTGGCGATGGTGAGCTGCGAGATGGTTAGGCAGATCTCGCTAATCAAACAGCTAGGCAGCAAGAGCATCTGCTACAAATGGGAAGAAGTGGAACATCATCTGTATCTGCTGAGGATGTTTTGGCTAGCGTTAACTATCTGCAGCCAACCACCTTGATAGAAATACCGTGGAAGAGCATCAAGTGGGATACCATAATAAAAAAGGACTTGATGTACTGATGTATTGATGTATTGATGGACTTGATCTGGTCCATCAATACGGTTTCTCCTAACATTGTACGAAGGTTGGTAGCTTTAAAAATGTATTCCGAGATGAAATCTTTACCTCCAACTTTACCATCTGCCGCGTTAGGTCATTCGCATCTAGAGACCACACTCTAAGGAACAATGTTCTTTGAAGTATCTTGCGTGAATTTCTCGCTTTTGCTTAATTTTTTGAATATAATGAGCAGGAGCAGAAAACGTACACGTTCCAGTTGTGTCGAAATTAGTTGCTTTAAGGAACCATGATCGTAGCTTCTGGCGCTTACAACTTCTCTTTATAACTAATATTCTAAACGTTACTCTACTGCTCTACAAGTTTGGCGCAGCATTCATTGTATATACCTCCCCCGAGAACGGTTGTAGCTAAAGCCTGTTCAGTTCTAAATAGCACAAATTCTCTTATGCGATTGGCACATAAACATAAAGTCTTTAATACTGCGGCGTTTCTATATCGTGGAGCAGATGCTGCAGAAGTGCGTGGTTTCTTATTTGATTTCAACGATGATAAACGTGGCTTGACACCACTGACACGTATTATGTTTAAAAGTAATATACAGGAAGCAGAGCATTCGCTTCTACTAAAAAAACATGCTGACGAGTCCCTTCATGGTAAATTTTACGGTATTACACGTAGAGGACAACTATCTTTAGGCATGTCCAACATGTTTCGCAAGTCGGCTAGATTGAGAACGGAGTCTAAGAAATTTCTTTTTGCCTGTCCAGACGGCGTTATAGACACATTATTTTACCGTGAGCGCAGAGTCAATGTATCTGTATGCAAGGCCTGATATTGTCCTTCAAGATCTGAAGACAAAGATAATTTACGTGATTGAAATCTCGTTACCAGACGATGGTAATATCACGGCAAAGGAGCAAAAAAAGGGGGGTAGTATCAGGGTCTTCTTTTCGAGGTAAGCTAGTTGTACCAAGGCTAGAAAGTTCATCTTGTGGTTCTCATAATCGGCTGCCTTAGAGGTATAAAAGCTTTATTTCTTAACCGACTCAACAAAATCCCGGCTTGCCAGCATAAGGCTACATTCATCGCGAGGCAGATGCAAAAGGCTCTTCTTCTGGGATATCATTATCTGGTCCATCAACACTGTTACTCCTGAGATAATAAAAAGGTTGGAAGCTCTAAAAAAGTATCTACCGGTGAAACCTTCATTTCAAAGTGTGCCGTCGCCGCGAAATGTCATCTGCGGTTAGAGACTGGATTCTAAGAAACAGTGCTATACAAAGTATCTTGCGTCAATTTTCTGTTTGTGCTTACATTCTAGGATAGAAGAAGCAGCAGAAGACGACGTAAACGTTCCGGTTGCGTTAAAATTGGTTGGTTCAAGGAACTATGACCGCAGCTGCTACAGCTTACAACATTTTAAACAACAGTTTAGTCAAAGTAATAAGTAAACAATCTACTCCAAATTTCTTATTTACAGTCGGGGCCTATTAAGTATTTCTAATTCTCAGTATAATATCTATGATCTCTCATTTAATAAAAATTCAGAGAATAAACAAGTCTATTATTGTAGATTATATGAAACTATATTTTTAAAGTGCTATTCTTTCAGTTAGCCTGAAGTTCATGCGGGCTGTTTCCAGAGAGTTCTCAGTTATTTTTGTATTCCTGATTTTCCTGATGCTTACGCTGTTGAGTATTCCAGAGTCTTGATTGATTGTGACAAGCGCATCTATATACACTCACATTATTGCTAACTTGATAACATTGCAAACACGAAGTAAACAAGCAGAGCGAACCACAACATTGTATTATAGAATGAAATTCTGGTGGCACGTAAAAAAAATGATTGCACATTTACTTCACATAACCGCCCCTACAATTAGAAAAAAAACATATTTCTGGAGCAATAAAAAGCGTGGCTTATAGAAAACTTAATTATTATAAATTTTGTACGCTTTTTTATAACTTAGTATGGTAAGCAACTTTTGGCATCTATGAAATGATGAGATTGATTCAAAGTACTGCGATTCTTGACTTTACACTCATGTTGTAAAAGTATGGTAAAATACAATAAAAAGTTCTAATAATATTATGTAAAAGAAAAAGTTGTACCGATTGCATTTTCTTGCTCTAGTACCTATTACAAAAGGTTTTTAAAAATTGTACTTCAATGACAAAATTATCTTTTTCAACATATTTTAATTTAAAAAACTGAATTAAAGTTATAATTCTCCTCACCAATAATGTGACAGAAGACAGCTGAGGTCATGAAGAGAATATTAATAGTCATCTTCATTCTACCAAAACAGAGGATCCAGTTTGTTGGAGAGTTTCCTGAAGGTTGTAACTGAAGAGGAGTAAAATAAATGCCAGGTTTGTCGTTTTATATGCGAGACGTTATCTTATTTATGTCATATGATTACGAATAGTTAAAAAGCTTAAGGCAAAAAGTATATAATATTTGTATTATTTGCGTGATTTTTTCATATGCGTGGCTTTAAAGCTTTAAGCTGTTTGTCAATATTGCGTACGCAGTTAAAAAATTATATAATATTTAAGTCGTTAAAAAACGTGTTCGGTCTTTTGCGATGACTCCAAAATAAAGCGCTGTATTGAAATATTTAGGTAGTATATTTTAAAATTGCAGCTTTAAGTCTACTACAGATAAAAAGATTACTTCAGAAGATTCCTGAAAAAGGACATTTTTTAAATTCTTGCACCATGACGGAATAAACTAGGAAGTTAAAGAGTTTAAGGAAAAGTTTAACAAAAGAATTTTCTTTTGAAAACACAAGATTTTTTTACATTGTTAATTAGAGAATTTAATCAAAAAATTTTAAATGTGGAGGTGATCACTCGGTAAGCTCAAGCGGCTGACTGTCGCTGGCTAGGTTTTTTCGCAATATTATCTATAATATATTTTTCTAAATAAATATTTGGCTGACATGGCCGTTAATATTTTTAGCTAAATGTGCAAGCTTTAAAAAATAATTATTTTTTCATGCTGATGTTTTTTACATTCTATCAGATTTCTAAAAAAGGAGAAATTTTTTTAACATTAAATTTTTTCTTCACATTCAGACTTTGACAGAACCAAGGAAAAAGTAATGATATTTTGTTGACGCATTGCAGGTATTTTATTATTTTTAATACATTTGTCTTTTAGTCTCTAGAGATAAAAATAAAAAATACCAATTGTCTGATATTTTTCCAGGCCATATATTTATGAAAGGAATAATTAATCATTTGAAAAAATCCAAAATTAATTTTGTATCTTTGAGTATTAAAAAAGTAAGATCAAATAGATTATGTGCGTAAATAGTGTTATGTAATTTGTTTTAATACATCTGACGTTATCTGTTCAGAAGCTTTGGAATATTGCCTTCTTGTTGTTTCAGTAAAGTTTAAAGTATTACATAATCGCATTATTTTCCTAAATTTTAATACATTTATTATTCGCCTTGCTTAATTATTGTATTTGTTATATATTATGCTTTTAAACCTAATAATAACTGACATATACTTTCAATATATTTATATAGAGTTGTTTACATTCTCACTCATGAGAGTGTAATGTAATCGTCCAAATTTTCGATCTTTGGTTTTTAACGCATCTTTACGTTCCGGCACGCACAGAATCCGAAAATCGTAGAATTTTTCGATTAACCCACAATTGCAGAAAATTGAGCCTGTATAACTGAACTGTTGAGCGCGAAGCGCGATTATCGCAATGAGAATGTAATCGTCAAGACCGTAGGTCCTTCGAGAACCTTCTTTGATGTCAAATTAAAAAAAAAATGTTCAGCTTCACTTTATGATTGTAGTTTATGAGGGGTCTGAATTACAGTATTATATATATATATATATTTTTTAAACCCTTTAATTGACTTTTGTTGAGCAAAAATTCATAATAATTAATAAATAATATTGAAAGTAACAACATTTTTCTCAGTTTGCTTACCATTAGGGTGGCACGTTGAAACTTCCTCGTGCACAGACAATGATTTATTACCGTGCCCACTCAGTCGGTACTTATTGTTTTGAGTTTCTTACATATATTTTATTTAAAAAAATCGTTTACATTCTTTTTTCTTGCTCTCACCTCCCAGATTTTTTCGAATCCGAAAAAAAGTAACCACGTATTTTTTATTTTGAAATTGATTGACTTTCAGGGGTTGTTAAAAGCCTACAAATTTCACGTGAATTTTCCTTGAAAAAAGACCTTTTTGGAAATTTGTGACAGAATTGTTGACATTAAATTATCTTAGTGTATCTGGAATGATTCATAATTAGCCCAGTACTTAGTTAGATGGATTTAACAGTTTAACTCGCATACACATGACTAAACCCGTATTAATTCTCAACGTATTCAACAAATTCGAGAAATTCAGAAAATTAAAGGAATTAAGTGAATGCAGGGAATTCAGGGGGTGCAGGAAATTCAAGGAATTCAGAGAATTCAAGGCATTTACCATATTCAAGGCATTTAATGAATTCAAGGAATGTAGCTACTTCGTGGAATTCAGAAGATGCAGGGAATTCAGAGAATGCAGGATATTAAGGGAATTCGTGAAAATCAAAGAATTTAAGGATTTCAGAGAACTCAAGGAATTTCGAGAATTTAAGGAGTTTAAAGAATTCAAGGAATTCGGAGCATTTAATGTGTCATGTGTATTCTAGGAATTGACAGAATTCAAATTATTTAGAGAATTCAAGGCATTCAGCAAACTCAAGGAACTCAGTGAATTAAAAAAATGAAGAGAATTCAAGGAATTCAGAGAATTCGAGGAATATAGAGAATTCAAGAGATTTGGGGAATGCAAGGACTTCAGAGAATTCAAACAGTTCTAAGAATTCATGGAATTTTAAAAATTCAAAAAGTTCTGAGAATGAACAGAATGAAGAGAATTTAACTAACAATGGGAAATGTAGGAATTACAAGGATTCTTTAAATTCTCAGAATTTTTAAATTTTGTATCCTCATAGAATTCTCATGATAATCTGACAATTGTCTGTCAGTTTCCTCAGTTAAATGTTTAATATCAATCGCATTCAACATTCACTTTACGTTTTCATGATAAACACAGACACAAACATTGTGAGTTTCATCCGTTCCAGGTAAAACACAGTGCTTTGGTCTTAGTTGTGCGAATTTCGAAAATCCAATCTTCACATTTTCATGTATGGCTAGTTTTTTGATACAGTCTGTCAAGTTAAAGCGTGGGTGGCTTTACTCGCAGTCGGTAAGGTGTATCGACATGATTTTGGTGTCAAAATATTAAGAAGAGCTCCC
>NC_046661.1:128621350-128626251 GCF_010883055.1 Belonocnema kinseyi
TGATTGGACAAAATACTAACAGAAAAGCATTTTGCTCGACACCTTGACAAATGTAATTCCATGTAGAAAGATGCGTTTAAATAAAATATTTTACCAAAAAAGTTACCCACGCTTTAACTTGACAGACTGTAGATATGAAATCTTTTTTACCTGGCATCTGTCGACTATTCTCGCTATCTTCGTAGAAGTTTATTACCAAATTTTTAGTTTCTTCTGCCGACTTTAGTCCTCGCTTGGCTTGCGGAAAAGTCAAAACTCCACTTTTGGCAACTAACTTTTTCGCTTTTCTGGCTTCACGTTCAGATGCACCTTTTACAAGTTTTTTTTCTGCGACGATAATGATGAAAATATACAGAAAAACCCTTTAAAAAATTTCGATGCATTAAGAACCACTAAAATTAGATTTTGGAAAGTTTCTGTACCAATGAAAAGTATGTTTGCATCAATCGAATTTCAAAGAAACGTCGGTTGGTGCATCAACTGGACTGGCCGACCTGCCCGAGTGCGCGAAGAATTTTGAGTCCCAAAATGTCAAATAGCATTTTTTTTGGAAAAAAATAAAGTTCTTGTTTGAAAATACTTTAAAAAAATCATAACTGCCCTAAGAGTAGAAAATGTTAAAGGGGGTTCCTACTTTGTTGGCCCGAAATTCGGCTGTTTTTTTGGGAATATTTTGTGAGGAAAGTATAAAAGATAGGAAGCTAAAATTTTCCACAATTGTTTGTTCATATTTATTGTAGCAATACAAAATTTGTTGGGCCGTTACATAAAAAGGGAGGAGGGGGGACCCATTAATGGCGGGTCGTCGGCGTCGACTTTTCCCGCTACTGGAAGATCTGTCCGCCGTAGAAATAATCTGAAACAACAAATCAAAATATTTTCTTAATCTACACACTATAGCGCACAAAGTAGACCAGAATAAAGGGGAAAAAATGAGGAAGTTATGAGATTTTGAAAAAAATTGATTTTTTCACTTTTTTTGCTTTCGATATTACTGATTTCAAATCTGGTACTATTTTTGCAACAAAAAATTATTTAAACAATTTATTTAATAAAAACTATTGCAATATTACTTTTTTCCAAGATTAATATGGCTTTCATACAGTCTGTCAAGTTAAAGCGTGGGTAACTTTTTTGGTAAAATAGTTTATTTAAACGCATGTTTCTACATGGAATTACATTTGTCAAGGTGTCGAGCAAAATGCTTTTCTGTTAGTATTTTGTCCAATCACCGCCGGAGTCGATGATGGCCTGGCACCTCGAAGGCATGCTTTCGACGAGTTTTTCCGCGTACTCTCTCGGCAGAGACCTCCAAATCCGACGAATTTGTAGACACAGCTGCTTCAATGTGTGTACCTTTCTTCCACGAAGCTTCAGCTTGACGAAGTCCCATACGTTTTCGATTGGGTTAGCGTCAGGTCTCTTTATACCGCTTTACCCACTTGCTGACGAACGACGATGATTTTCCCATGTACTTTGCAGCTTGATTGTGAGACAATTTGGGACCTTTTGGGTGGGAACAAAGGAACACAGCCTCGAAGCGCGAAGCGTATACGGAACTCATTTTTTGTAACGTGGTAACAAGATGAGAATTGAAAGCAAACTGAATGTTAAATCAAAAAGCATGAAAGAGGGAGCTCTTTTAATATTTTGACACCAAAATCATGTCGATACACCTTACCGACTGCGAGTAAAGCCACCCACGCTTTAACTTGACAGACTGTAGTTCAAGCGGTCAGAAATCACGAATTTGACATCAGATTTACAACAATCATTTGTTTAAAAAAAGTTCAGAAAATGAGAGTACTTACGCCTAGTTAGCTATTCCAGGTCGATACAAGCCACCTTCAACATTCACGTGAAAAATAAGCCTAAAATTGGAACCAGTTTCGCCGCTGCAGAGCACCTGGCCACTGCAGCCCAGATCGTTTGACACCGCTCTATTCAACGGCCCATAACTTCCAAAATTTTTGATATTTTGACTTGAAATTTTCCAGGTATATTTTTCAAACATATATCTATCCGAAAATCCAAAAAGAAAAAAAAGATTTTTTGACCCAACAAAGTAGGAACCCCACTCAAATAAGCTTGGCCCGGGGGATGCAAATTTCACCCCCTGTTGTTCGAGGAGGGATGGTAGTAGAATTTCAAAAATTGGTTTCCACACTGAAAAAAAAGATTACTGGTACCAAGTGAATTTTACTTGGCTGAAGTAAGTGAAAGTCCTGTTTTAAAAAAAAAACATTTATCAAAGGCAAATAAATACGACCGGTTGGTCGAAAGGAAATGTTTCTTTCAATCAAAGAAATATTAATTTAAGACAAAAAATATATATTTTACACCAAATGAATGATTCATTGTTCGAAATGAATGTCGCATGAATTAGACTGAATATTTCTTTGAGATGGGGAAATATGAATTGAAGGAAAGAAATATATTTTAAGGTCAAGCAAATATTTTACAGGCTCAAAAAACTATTTCCCTACAGCGAATTTCTAAGTATTTGAAGCACAAAAATATATCTCTTGATTCAAAAAATATTTTTTTGGTCTAGACCATGCGCGAGTGCAATAAAGTAGTTAGTACTTAAATTGTAGTACATATTTTTCTAAATAAGCAACTGGATTCTTTTAGCCCAAATTATAATTAGCATTTTTATTAATTTACATATTTGATTTAAACAAATCACATAAATTAAAATGTTGATGAACTTGAAACAACAAAATTCGATGAAAAATCCACCCCCAGCAGGAATTGAACTTGGGCCCATCGAGTGTAAAGTCCACAGCGTTGACCACGGCGCTAACGTGAGATGGAAATTTTCAGAAATATTCAATTGAAACGAATGACGTCAAATTGTTAAGTTTATGACTTAAAAAAATGATTACTTCGTTGGTATAAATGTTTATGTGCTATAAATAATTTAATTCTAGTAATCAAATGAAATATTTTCTTCCACTGAAGAAATAAGAATTTATGTAAACACAATACCTTTTTCATATAAATAAATGCTCTATTGCTATAAATGCATGAATATAAATTACTTCTGTTAAGGAATATTTTCTTGATGCTAAGAAATAGGATTCAAGTAAATGCATTTACTTGGTGCTAAGAATGATTTTTTTTAGTGCATAACCCGCGAAAGCTTCTAACAGGGGTGTCGGTGACAGAAAGTGAAAAAAAAGAACTTGGAAAAGGGATGAGTTCGTAGAAATGAGGAAGAAGTTTAGGTTGAGGTGTAAGAAGAAAGAGCAGGAAAAGGAGAAAGATCTGGAAGAGGTAGTTGAGACGTGTTAGGACAGAAGGGGACGTGTGGAAGAAAACTAGTAGGTTTCCAAAACGTAGGGTGTGGATAAGTGAGGAGATAGGGAGTAAGGAATAAAGGGGATTTTTTAAAGATTATTTTAGAGATCAGATACACAAAACAGAGATGAGGGTATTAGAAGAATGAAAAAGAAGCTAAATGACGATTAGATACAGAAGCAGATAAGGAAGATAAGAAGGTTTAAGGCAGCAGAGCTGAACGAAGTAGAGAACGAAGCGTGGCTGTTTGGCATGCAAGAGGTAAGGGTGAGGCTAAAGGGGTTATTGAAAAGAATATGGAGGGGAAAGTGATTCCCCAGAAGGTAGAGGGAGGATCTGATCTTACCACTGCATAAAAAGGGGATCGGTAGAGCCAGAAGAATTATAGAGGGATTACGCCTATAAAATGGGCGTACAAAGTATAAGCGATGGTGTCGGCGAATAGGCTGCGGAAGGATATTGAGGGGAAAGGAAAACTGACGAAAATGCAAGTGGGCTTTGGGGAGGGAAGGAGTGTGTGAGACGATGGAAGAGTGGGGCGTGGAGAGAGGCCTGATCGAGAGGGTAAGAGAAGTATATAAGGAGACGAAAGATAGGGCAAGAGGAGGGAAGGGAATCTTGGAGCTTTTTTGGATGGATAGGGAGTTGAGGCAAGGGTGAGTGCTTAGGCACTGCTAAAAGAATTTTCTAAAAAGCTGGAATTGTAAGCAAATTATTCTTGTAAAGACAGAAGGTCGAAAAATATACGTTTATTTATTAATACTTAACATGGGGGCAGCAGCGCAGTCCATTGGTCAGCGTAACCATCATGGGTGAGGGTTCGTTGAGCAGTAGCGCAAAATTGGTTCTTGTCGACATTCGCTCTGTGCGTCGTTCTACCTTCATGGCAGAGAGCATGTTACTCGACTGACACTGTTGGTCAGATCCCGATACTTGTCTGATGTGGTTTTCGTAAATTTTTTACGAAGTGTCTGACTTTTTCGATTCGGTATTGACCTTTGAATTATCTAACACTATTTTAAGAAATATGTGGAAGCGTTGTTGGTTTGTCGTTGTGCAAAGGTAAGATGGCCAAGAATTTTATTATTGCTAGTTTGATCAGTTTTATCGTTGTTCTCAGTTGGTTTTTTTTCCGTTTTCTGCATAGTGGCCTCACGTGTTGATTGATTTTTATTCTTGTTGATACTATAATTATTATGATCGGGATGTAATAATTATTATTTAATCCGCGTAACGAGGAAAGGTTTAACTTCCTCGTTTCTTTTTTTTCTATTTAACAAAACGAAAAGAGCCTTGTGCTTATTATTGGACGTACATAAATGTGTTCGAGTTGTTAATTGTTGATTTTCTGTTCGCTCTGTGCGGGTTTTGTTACTCGAGTTAGAAGCGTTAATTAGTTGCAAAGCGAAGATCTTTTCTTGTATCCTTAAAAATTTGATTTGTGCGGGGCTGTATGAAAAATATACGCTTAATATCTTTTACGCCAAAAGGTCGGCTCTACTTACCAGGTGTATACATATGAAACCGGTATTGCCATCTAGCGGCCAGTAGGCACACTTGTAGGCACTGTCGGAACTTACCATTTGTGCTAATTGGCG
>NC_046661.1:128626351-128628994 GCF_010883055.1 Belonocnema kinseyi
GCCAGCGAGGGCGCATACTTTGAATAAAATATTTGTTATCATTCTCTTGAAATAAATGTGTTTTATTCTTGAAAAAATACCGGTTTCATATGTATACACCTGATAGCTTTGACACCAAACTGTCAAGAAGGATCAACTCGAGCATCGGACCCTTCCAAATAACATTTTCGTTGAGGGAGGAATACATTTTCTCTCAATTGCTCTCCAAACAAAGTTGGTAAATCGTGAAAATAGTCAGTTTATCCTGGTTCAGGCTGCAGTTGTCAATTGTGGATACCCTTGTTATTATTCCAATCTTTTAGTCCTTAAAAGTGTGCCATTTTTATTTTTACATCTTAAAATTACAGGTATTTTGTCTGATCCAGGGCTAGTATTTTCACAATAATTGAATGTGAATATAAATCTAGATAGAAGGACTGAAAAATTAATAGCAGAGTTTTTATTTTGATTAAATCTTCGTCATATTAGCTCTAGTTTTTTATCTTACAGGAAATCAAAAAAGTTGTAGGAAATTCTGCACTTATAACGGACCACGATTCGCATCCTGACTCTCAAAAAGCTGAAGTCTCTAGACGAGGAATAAGACAACAGTCCTCAGAACTCACTGAGCTTTCGATATTAGAAATAAGACAACCAATCTCTCTGCAAACAGCACATACAAATACACTACTACTAAGAATTTTGTGAACGGAACGAGCTAATAATCATCCTACTAGCATAATCTTTATAATCAGTCCCCTAGTAGTCGAAAGAATCAAAGACCATGCTAACCAAACTATAGGAAACATCTCAATAGGAAGTTACTCAGAGTTGTACTCACAAGGCCGGTACCCGAGGTGTACCTCACCGATTCTCTTGAAATTGTGATATGTTGTAGAACATCAAAAAATTTTCGACACGTATTTTTTTATACGTGCCAATAAGCCCATTTAAGGGGTGAAAACCACCCTTGAAGTTCACCCCTAAAAACACATTTTTTTTAATTTCTCGAATACAATTCGTAATTTTTTACTGAAACAAAGTGGGTAACACTTGTTATTGAAAAGCACATATTTATGCATTATTTTTAGTCATCAGACTCGCAACCCCCGTTTTTTATTAATGAAAAACTATATTTGATGGCCATTTTTTTCACTATACACATTCCAAAATCTGTTCAATCTTGACAAAATTAATTGTTTTATGCACAATAATCAAAAATAAAGTTGACCTGTTCCGGCATTTTCAAAAAAAAATCCCTTGAGGCGGTGAGCTACCCCTAACATTTATACTGTTATATTTCGTTATTCCATTACTATATCATGGTGTAAAACTCTTGGATACTATTAAAATTGTTAAGTTAAGCTGATGTAGTTTGAAATTTTCTGAAATCAGCCCTAACAAATGAATTCATCCCTAAAATTCAATCACAAGTATTATTTTTTCATTACTTAAAAATACCCTCGGACTATTCAGTGGCGTAAAACGTGTAATAATATTAGTTCACATCCTTGGTATTGAATTAGAATTCTTTACCCCACTAATGTATCAACCTCTATTTTTTAATAAAAAAATGACACCCTTTTCAATATGAAAATACTAGTTTTTTGAGTTTGACGAAAAAAATCTTGGCAGTATGCCACAGGAGATATTGTCATATTTCTATGATTTTATTCTTTTTCTATGGGACTTTCAAAGTTAATAAAAAATTAATGATTCAAAGCAAGAAGAACTACTATCGAAAAAATTCATACGAAGAATAAACGTATAAACGCTTGGAAAACAAATTAAGAGAAGTAAACAGCTTAAAATAACAAGATAAGATTACAGTTATCATTTTCTTGTTGTTGTTGTTGTCGAGATCGGACGGTGCGAAAAACCTCAACGATTAAATTATCAAATCAGTAAGTCGCCTTGCCATGTTTTGGATAGATAAGACCTTTTTCGACGATGCGATCGCACTCTTGAACTCACAATCAACTCGCCAAAACAACACTCGAATACTTGATATTACCTCTCATCATCAGTCTTTAGTCATAGCTTCATCGAGCTCGTTTGAATCAGTATATTAATTGTGAGTGCAGTGTTTGTTGAATTTACAGGAAATTGCATTGGAATCCAATAAATGTGCAACCAAATTCCAAACTCCAAATTTCATCAAAGTATAACATAGTATTTTGGAATTCGTACATATTAATTCCACCATATAATTTTTGGTCAATACTTATTTCCTGATTGTAAGTAAAATTTCTTTTTGCGTAAAATTTCTTAACGCGGTAATTGGTAGATATTGTATACATGCCCTCGCCATTTTTCAAAAAACGCAAAGAAATTGAAAGTACTATATTTTACAGCTCTTTACAAGCCCTATCTAAAGAAACCATACAAAATTATTTTCATCAAATATGACGTGGGTATAAGCATTTTTAAAAAAATTAATATTTTTTTTCAAATTTTCATACATCTGAAAACTTTAATGGCAATAATATATTGTACAGAAAATATTTGTTTTTTACGTAGACACTGGACATTTTCCAGATTTTCTTTTTCGAAAAAAATATATTTTTACCCTACATTTTTGAAAAATATTTTTCCGAAGAAAAAAGCTCAAAAATTTTTACTGTATTCACTTCAAAAAGCAAACCTTTTCTCTTCGATACATTC
>NC_046661.1:128629094-128630334 GCF_010883055.1 Belonocnema kinseyi
TTGATGGCTTGAATAATTTGGATTCTACTACCGGTCCAAAGGTTCCTTTACTTTCTTTTAAAACAATGAATAATGGGGAAAGCAGTCTCCCATCACCTGAAACGAGTGGTTGAATTGTGTAACTGTGAGTCGTCGAACTTACAGATTCTACAAGACATTCAATTTGCTTTTCACCTTCAATAGCTAGTGTTCTTCCCGAGTGCATTTCAATTTTAAATCCACTCTGATCTGAATTGTAAACTGATTCCAAACCTTTGCTTTTAATTATTTTTTTTACATCTGAAACAAAATCAACAGCTGCTTTTTGTAAATATTCTCTCCCTTTAACAGTCTTTTTTGTTACGAATTTATTTATCTTTCTGCTGACTATTCTGTGAGCCTTTTTAAAATTTTGTAGCCAATGACGTGACGCTTTACACCTTATATCTTCATGTCCAACGATTTTCTGAGCTTGTGATGCCCATTTTTGTAAATCTCTATCGTGAATTATATAACCGGCATCGGAAGCCGACTGAAAATTATCTAATACAAATTTATTGATTCTTCCAATTTTTTCTTTATAAGTGCCTCCTTTATTCAAAGTATGCGCCCATCGTCTCAACTGTGTAATTGATTGGACTTTTCGAAATCTACGCTGCACAGTTTGCAGAGTGAGATTTTTCGTAAGTTCACTTCTCCAATAGTCCACAGCTTTTCGTTTGTAATCCCAAGAAAGATCTTCTGTATCCGCTGTACATACTAGTCCGTGTTCATCAACATCCGCTGACCAGATTCTGTCAATATCTTCAACAATATGCATTTCATTATGCTTAAATGGCTCTTTAAAAGCTAATGTAGATTCCACAATGAATTCTGGATCCTCAAAGTTATTTATACAATCAAGTAATAGTTTTTCTATATTATCCTTCAAAGCAATTTCATCTTTAGTAATGGGACTTTCTTGTATATTCATAGCTTGAAAAGATAATAATAATAATTGTATAACATTTATAGGATTGATAGTCATTTTCCCAATACCTAGAAATAATAATTATTATTTGTTTTTTACACGGTGAAATCCGAAGCGCATTAATTTGAATATTTTTTTACAAAGTCAGGCAATAATTTTTAATATCTTTTAAATCAACATTACACTGAAAATTACGTATCAATTTCATTTCTAATTTATTCAAACGATAATTAAATATTGAAAATTCCAAAATTTCTTGTCCATCTTTGATCCCTCACCAATTCTGGAAAA
>NC_046661.1:128630434-128675113 GCF_010883055.1 Belonocnema kinseyi
TTTATTTTTGATTATTGTGCATAAAACAATTAATTTTGTCAAGATTCAACAGATTTTGGAATGTCTATAGTGAAAAAAATGGCCATCAAATATAGTTTTTCAGTAATAAAAAACGGGGGTTGCGAGTCTGATGACTAAAAATAATGCATAAATATGTGCTTTTCAATAACAAGTGTTACCCAGTATGTTCTAGTAAAAAATTACGAATTGCATTCGAGAAATTAAAAAAAATGTGTTTTTAGGGGTGAACTTCAAGAGTGGGTTTCACCCCTTAAATGGACTTATGGGCACGTATAAAAAAATACGTGTCGAATATTTCTTGATGTTCTATAACATATCACAATTTCAAGAAAATCGGTGAGGTACACCTCGGGTACCTTCCTTGTCAGATTTAGAAATGGAATTCGGAATACAAAGCTCTATTAGAGTGTGCAGAACTATATTTGACGCAATGACACAAAACACGGTTCAATCTTCTAGCCTTATTTTCAGAGACACCTATAAGAAACTCGTATACTCAGTACAATCAGAATACCCTTCCGTGACGAAAAAGAAAATGGCACTAGAGATAGAAAAAAACAGCGCGATTAAGAGATTCATAATGAATTTAAGAGGTGATATTTCGTCACAGGTTAGAACCATAAATCTAACTACACTAACGAAAGTTTTGGATTCAGCATTAGAAGCAGAAGCTGGACAACGGGAAAAAAGTAAAGATAAAACACTTAGGCAAAACCAAGTACCTCAACAACCCAATGAATCTTAGGCCAGACTTACTGAACCCGAATTTCCGATTAAGCGAAAGATGAAGGGTGCCCGGCCACAAGTTAAAAAAATCCTGTACTTGGCATCCTAATATTTTTCAGAACCCCAATATTCTTAAGTGAAATAGCTCCAAAAAAGACCAAAAGAAGTGAAAACAACTCAGGGCTACCAGGAACTTCAAGAATATTTTTAGAAAGGAAGAATATGACAACGGAGAAAATGCAGGAGCAGATAAATTACGAAAACAAAGCAGAATATCTAATTTATCCGTAAAATTACAATCAGTACATGGAAGAAGAAGTGACGGATCAAAATACAAATTATCAGTAGATAGCGGAGCAGCAATCAACATCATTTAAATAAAGCATTTAAAGCTTGGCCAAGGAAACTTTAAGTTCCATGAAAAGTTCTCAGTGGGTGACGATCACCACAAAACAACGGAAGCCACTTATCTGCAGTATTTTGAAGATAAAAACAAACTCTTTCGCATAGTAGAAGAAAACTTCTCATTATTAGATCACTAGACGTGGATCTTGAACAAAAAAGGGTAAGATACTACTTCAAAGGACTGTAAAAACTTCAAAGTTGCCTAAACCTAAAAAATATCGAACAAGAAATTAGAGAAGAAATAAAATTAATCGTGACTCAATACTCAGAAGTTTTTGTTTGAGATGGAGTCCCCCTACCCTTCACAAATATAACTGAACATGGAATAATTCTGAACTCCAGAAAAATTATCAACCTAAGATCGCATAAAATCGTCGCGAAACTTGAGGAATTCGCATTTTACGAACCAAATGAATTGCTGAAAACAGGTGTAATAAGAGAGTCCCAATCACCCTTTAACTCCCCCCGGATAGTCCATAAAAAGCAGGAAAGCTTAGAATGGTTGAGGATTACCGTTAGATAATTAAAGACATCGAGCAGGACGCATACCTTCTCTTGTTATTAGATGATATCCTCCATCAGTTAAGAAATACAAACTTTTTCTCAGCCTTTAACCTTATTTCAGGAGTCCATCAAATCCTCATGAAGGACGCTTATAAAACTCTTTTATAGCATTAAAACCAACATCCGTAATATGGTTCCCCGGTTATAAAAAAGATTCGCTCTAACAGCCGACGCATCAAATCAAGGATTAGGCGCAATGCTGTTCCTGACCAAAAAGCCTCTTTTATTTATTAGCAGAACCCTCAATTAAGCAGAAGAAAATTACAGCACCTCAGAAAAGAACGATGAGCTATAGTATGGGCAGTGAAAATGTTACCTCAATATTTTTTAGGTAACAAGTTCAAAATCCAAACTGATCACAAAGCAATCATTTGGTTACACAGATTATTATTTTATTAAACTTTTACTCAGATAGACCCGGTTATACATTATAGCCACGGACTAAGTCAAGTGACTGATGAGATCAGAATGTTATAACTTAATTTAAATAATTTAATTCGATGGTTGAAACCTCCTACGTTGATGTTGTAGGTATACATTTACGAGCGGCCACGAGCGTTAGAGGTGACAACAGTCACCTCTAGATGCTTTCTTAGAGCTACCATCTGCCACTCCACGGGTTTTTAGTCGCTCGCTTTCTGATGATCAAGAAAGTTTCTTACAATGCGACAGGTGTTTAATAAAACCGCCTTCTGAGCTGCTGCCAATACCCTACTGACTACTAAATGTTCAAGATGTTTTTTTTCTCGCATCACGATGTCAGGTCGATTAGCCCGGATGCAAGCGTCCGTTTGGATAGTAACATCCCAATATAAGATGTAATCTTCGCTTTCTAAAACGGACATTGGAATGTATCTAGAGAAGGGCATCTGTTCTTTTAAGAGTCCTAGGTTTAGGGCAAGTTTTTGATTTATAATGCCCGCTACATCATTATGTCTGTGCGTATATTCTCTCTGAGCCATTATGCGACAGCCATCAATAATGTGCTTGATGGATTCGTTGGTATCTCTACATAATCGGCACCCGTCAACCATGTCTTGATGTAACACGTGTTTGCGATAATTCTTGGTGCTGACAACCTTGTCCTGTATTGCAATGACGAATCCTTCCGTCTCTGAATACAGAACACCCTTTCTAAGCCAAATATTAGTGGCCTCACTATCCACTTCATTTTGATCTAACGTATTGGGGTGCTCACCATGGATGGCTTTCTGCCGCCATTGTATTTTTCATTCCTCTATGGTTTCTGCCCTGATATTCAAGGCCCGATCTGAGGACAAATTTGAGGGCGTGTATTCAAAATCCGCTTGACAGATGGTACTGTGAAGCGCAACATTTTGTTTGCTGTTAAAATAGTCTCGCAAACTGTATAACTTGTGAGTCACACAGTTTTTTGACATTTTTCGACATTTTCGAACTCGTTCTTTAACTCTGTGGCCCCTAATTCCCCTCTGATTAAATGCACTGTTCTACATTCATCTAGTCCGAACTCCATGTGGATATTATTGGAAAACTGCTTTGTGACATCGATTACTTGCTGCAGTTTCTGGCCTGAACTGGCGTACAGCTTCAGATCATCCATGTAAAGAAGATGAATCACTTGATGACCATCCTGATTATCATGAATTCTGAACCCATGAGTCATGCTGTTTAGTGTTTTTCTTAATGGATTCAACGCTAAACAGAACCATAGTGTGCTGAACTAGTCTCCTTGAAATATACCCGTCGTAAAACGTATTGATCTAGTCATCCTGGGTGTCCATGATCAAAATACTTGCTTCTTGTACCCCAGAGCACGGAAAGAAACGCTTGCTTGTACTCAATGTATGCCATGTGTAAGTTCCTTTGACGCTTACGAGCTTGAGCCATGGCAACAGGGTCTATAGTGACTAGATTTTTACAGCCTCCTGAGTTTTTACAACATCCTTTTTGTTATTCTGTAAGAAGGCCATTCTCTTCGCAATGAGAATATACCTTATCTGCAATGATAGCTGTTAGACATTTACAAATTGTTGGAAGACAGGCTATTGGCTGAAAGTCAGATAAATTTTGAGCGTCTGGTTTTTTTGGTATCATATACGAAGTACATGATCGCATTTCAAGACCGCTGAAACAGCCAAAGCTGTGATGTTTGTCAGATGCATTTCAGGGCTATTGCTTGCCCTTGCTTCCCCCAGTTTGAACCACGCAGTGTTTAAATTGCATCTGTTCATTTTTCCCCAAACACCCGACCAGTAGTTAGTCATATCTTCCAATTGAGGGACTTCGGTGTCTTGGTGGTTATTTGGCTTTACTCTCAGTTCACGATAGAACCTTTTTTCGTATGTCTGAAAGTTTTGACTTTGTTGCCTTCGTGCAATACTTTTCTTGTACCGACGCAGTCTGGCAGTAAGATAATCAAGTCTCTCTCATTGAGAGTTTAAAATTTCATCCAATATTGCTGGTGTTAATGTCTCGATGTGCCGAAGTTGGATGATTTTAGTAACATGGTTCATCAGCTTTCTGGTTCTATTTCCATTTTTATATTAAGTTAATCGACCCAATTTGCACCTTACTATGCTGACATCCATATCCAACCTGATTTTGCATGGTGGATTTCGATCCCTTGCTGAGACAAAAACTGCATTTGCAGGCCTAGTTTTCGGGACCAACGTTCCAAAGGTTGCCACAACTGCACATTATACAAGAGTTTGCACCTCTAACGCAGTTTGTGAAACGTTCAAATACGTGGGTAAAACCTTGCTGCCGAGATGTGTTATTAGTGCACGCAGATCATTTGTGATGTTCATTTTGGGCAGAGAATGCCTTAGTGTTGCTTCTACGTATCTGAACTCTAGTAAAGCATGACCAAAATTCCTTACCAGGTGCTGTAGTTTTTCTGAGATTTCTCTGTCCACATCATTTATTTTTGTGGCTAGCTCTGGGTATTTAAGTAAGAAGAGTCTATGATGTTCTCTCCTTACACTTTGCCCACATTTCTCTGCCAAAAAATAAAGGCGCATAATCTCTGATCACATGGTATGTCCATTTTCGTCGCTTTTTTGGTTGCTGAACCTCTTCTTCTGCCTCTGGTTGTATAAGGTCATCCACCTCTGCATGATGCGGCGGTGTTGCATCATCAATAAGTTGAGGAAGAACATCAATTGCTCCTGCTTGACCGTTTGACGCGGTTTTCTCTAACTCATGTTCATTGCCGTCGTTCTTCCACGCCAAATCAACCTGTTGTTTAATCTCCATTGTTCGGTCTTCTGTAACATGTAGATTAGTTCTGATGTCCTTCACCTTAGCGATACGATCTCTTAGTGCGACTTTTTGTATATTAGGATACTTTGTAGTAAATTTTGTTCTTAAATTCTATCCTTTTTCCATTTTCGTTTCAAACTTTGTACTTTCGTAATAGAGACGCACTAATTCCTCTTTCATTGTGGTATCCCAATTGATGCTCTCCTACGGTATTTCTGTCGAGGTAGTTGGCTGCACGTAGCTATCACTAGCCAAAGCATCCTCAGCAGGCATAGTTGATGTTCTACTGCTTACCGTTTGTCGCAGATGTTCTTGCTGGCCAGCTGTTTGATTAGTGATCATCTCGCAGCTTACCATTGCCACCGTCCCGCATGCTGTGACCCACAGCTGTGGCTCCAGGGGCGCCCGACGATCCTCGGGAAGCGACAAGCGTTTCAAAATCTTTAATATGTTATCCATTTTTCATTTGTGGGTTTTGGTGTTCTACTTAGTCCCTCTCCTCTTCGTTATGAGCCTATTTGGCATGGAAAACCCTGTCAGTAGGAATGCTTTTATTATTATCATTATTATCATTATTATTATTATTATTATTATTATTATTATTATTGGTTACGCAGACTATTCACAATCCACACCAGGTAAATCTAAAATGAATCTGCGAGTCAGTAAAAAGTAACGACGATCCCAATCGATAATATTCGATTTTACAGCTTTTTTGTACTACTCATATTGTACCTGTGCATTCTAGCAGTAAGAATATTAAAGTATGCCGTTGAAATTCTATAAACTTATTCAATATTGCTTTTGCCAATATCTCGATATTCAAGAAGAGCGTTAATATCAGAAGTGGTTCTAGTTAATCTGGTATTTGATTTCTCTCCTTATCACCTAAGGATTCAGCTTCAATCAGGTCTTCGATATCTACAACTTCAGAGTATTTCATCAAAGGGAAACTGTTGTTTAACTTTAATTTCGGTTGCAGCTATTTCAACAGCCGAAAGCTATCTGTTCATGTATACTGAGCGTTTTTGGTGTACCAGATCCTGTTTCTTCATTCTTGTGGCTAGATTCAGGTACTTTAGTAAGAAAAGATGATGTTTTTCTCTTTTCAAACTTTGCACAGTTTTCTCTCTGAAAAATCAATGTCCATAACAACTCTGTTCATATAATTTGTTAATTTTATTTTCATTTTTCTACCTAAAAGTCTACTTCTTTCTCTCGTTAAATTCGGCCATCTGCCTCTGGACGCTGTAGTAGTATCCGGACGGAAATTTGTCAAGCTTGGTTTAAAAGGCAGCACCGAGAGATGAAGCATGCCTTGTGTGCAGACAAGACATTATATGCTGTTTCTTTAGCTCTCGGAATGACCGTCTTGTCTTTCTCCACGATCACTTGTGCCCCTAGCCCCACAAGTGACGGTCACCGTCTCGTATTTATTCACCGGTCGTTGCTTCATCTTGCGACCGATGTCCTTCACTTTAGAGATAAGATCGCTGACTGCAATTTTCTGTTTACGAGGAACCTTAGCAGAAAAATTATTCGACCGTTTGCGGGGCTGTGAGGGGTGGTAAATTACCAAGATAGAGTGTTGTTTCGTAGGAAAAGCTTTTGTTTGTTCACATCTTAGAGACCGCCGCTCGCCCCATAAAACTTCTCTTACTACTGCTTGTGACGCGGTGTCAATTGTCAAAGCACTATAAAAGGGGGCCCTATCTCCAGGGTTCACTCTATTTGTAACTGTGTTATGTGAAAAATTACGGAAATTGAATGTATTATTTTAAAGTGTTTCAAATATAAATTTTTGAACAAAAGTTATTTTACAATAGTTTTGATTTGAAGGACAGCATATTATTTTTACATTCTCATCAGAGAAGGTATTAGATTTGTGTAAAATTTGACCCCCCCCCCCAGTTTTTGTCAAATGTCAACGTTTTGAGACCCTCTCAAACCGAAAAACAGGTTTTTACGAATGTGTCTGTCTGTATGTCTGTATGTCTTTATGTCTGCCTGTCTTTATGTATGTCTGTCTGTCATTTTGAATATTTTTTAGACCACTTTTTTGAAAATTCCAAAATTCTCTGTACGGTTATTCATAGTATTCGAAAAGTTGAACAATTGATCCAAATGACTTTTTTTGAAAAATCAAAAATTACCAGAGTTAGAGCATTTTCAAAATCCAAAAAAAAATTAAAATGAACATTTTAAGCCAAACAACGCATGATACGAAAAAAAGTCGAGAAAAGAGAAACGTTGCTTTTCGAAATCCCTACAAGATCATGATATGAGCCAGCTATTTTAAATAAAAATGAAATAATTTGGAGCATTTTCAAAATTTTTAAGACCACTTTTTTAAGATTTAAAATTTTCATATAGTCCCGTTTATAGTGCACGAAAATATGAACAATTTATCTTTAAGACTTCTTTTGATAACAACAAAATTACCAGAGTTATAGCGTTTCCAAACTTTTCAAGAAAAAAAAATAATAAAAACGAAAATGAATATTCTATGTCATTCAACGCACCACATGAAAAAAGTAAACAAAAGAAAAATATTAGTTTTGGAGGACCTACACGATTATCATAACAACTTTTTGAATTTTGTTAAAAAAACGAAAATTCAAATTTTTGTCGCACATAAATGATGTATTATTACATTTTCATCATAATAAAAGGGCATTAGTTTTATGTGAAAACTTTCTATCGCTAAATAATCTGAATAAATGTATTATAAATTTGATACAAACGTGTTAAACATAATGTAGAAAAGTTAACATTTTGGACAAAATTGAGTGCGAAGCAAGAGATACGTGATGAGAATGTGTTCGTTAAAGCCGAAGAAGCTTTAACAAAGGAGAATTCACAATCACCAAATTGCAGTTGTCGATGTTTGGTTCGTTAACCTTAATAGGTCTGCACAAATGTGGGGCAAATACAAAGACCAAGCGCAAAGGGCGAGACAAATGCAACATCGAGCGCGAAGCGCCAGACAAACATACCTTCGAGCGCGAAGCGCGAGATGAATATATCGTCGAGCACGAAGCGCGAGAACCAATAGTTTTGAATTACTAAAATTAATAATTTTGTTAAATTCGAGGATAGCCTTCCTCGAATTTACAAATTTAGTATAGGATACTTTGTAGGATATATGTTGAAACGCTTGAGATACGATTCAGATATAATAAATTTCAGAAATATACTTTTGCGTCAGTGTCAACAAAGGTTACACATAAAATTTTTTATGGAATGCTCAATAAACGGAAATGCAATTTACATACTTGCAAGATCTCATATCAGCAGGAAAAACAAAAGATAATGTTGACATCAATAATTTGAAAAGTAAAAAAAGTCTTTGTACGTTTCAAAATTCTAGGAAAAATTAAAAAATGTGACATTAAACAAATATACAGAGTGTCCCGCGAGAACTATAGTTCATTTTGTGTGTGTGTGTGTGAGGGGGGGGGATGTGGCAAAAAAAGCAAAAAAGTCTCCAATTTTTTTTGGCCTGATGCTTATTATGGTCACAACGCAGGATATAAGTTGTATGTACGTGTGAGCATGTTGTCGAAAAATACATTGCTTGAAAAATAAACGACAGGCACAGGCATTGACTTGGAGGATATAATAAGGATTTCTTAGATTTTTTATCATACCGACACCCATCAACAATCTCATATTAACAGAAGTTTGTAGCCCACCTATTATTAATAATAATTTGTTGCAATTATATTTGTGCAAAACAAGTAGTGCGAAACGAGTTTTGAATCGGACCTACAAATTTTTGAGGACTTTTTTGCTTATTTTTTTATTCACAACCCCTCCTCCCACAAAATTAACTACATTTCTCGCGGGATACGCTGTGTGTTGACTTTTTTCTCAAATTCGGCGTTAGCGCGGAAATTTTTTTTCGTTCGGATGAGTCTTGAGTGCAGGGAAAATGAAAAATTCATTTGGAGCAAGGTTTGGGGAGCAAAATGAAATTTGCATTATCTGTATCAGCAGTGTCGACCCCGCGAGAGGTGGAAGGCCGCCCACTACGCTCCTCGTCATGCTCAATTGTTCGTCCTTCCAAGAAATTTTTCTTTTTTCAGCGAATCATTTCGATGCTCATAACTCCTTCACCGATATACTTAAGCAAACCTACGGTGGATTTTGACAACAACACGTTTGAAGACCGAAATGTTGACTAAAGATCGCAAATGATAATCGGACACAGTCAGGGAGGCTACTTGGTTACAATGATACTAATAAGAGAAAACACTTTACAATGAAATGATAAATTATCAGTGATGTCCTGAGGTACAAAAGAAAATATCACCGTCCAATTATTCCTTAATTGACCTTCTCCCTCCATTTCCTAAAATATCGAAACTTACTTTTGAAAAGACCTATGAAGTAGATGACGTCAGAATCATTACCTTAAAGCCCGTAAAACTGCCGCTGAAATAGTCTTAATTCCTAACAGTTCAAAAATTGATCTGCAACACAGTGTATTGTTTTTCTGTGTGATAAACATATGTGTACCATAGTTTTAAATCATTTCTTTATTTTTATTGCTTCTTAAACTACTTAAAGTGGCTCGTATGCCCTTCTTAGGAGGCTTCGCTTTGTTCTGACATTCACCAGAAGCATCTGATTCCTCATTTTTAATACTATGTCGAGCCAGTTGCAGGTCGAGTATTTCGCCTTGATTACGTGAATCACCACGAAATCCTAATCTCGCAGGTTGAGAAGTTGGTATACCCTGTTGGTCATAAAGCATGTCTGGATGATGAACCAAGGGTCTCTGGTCTATAAGATTACGCCGACCCTTTTTAGCGGAAAGTTGAGCAAGATGTATCGACTGCACAGTGGCCACAGCGCTATTAATAGCCCAAGAACCGCATTGTGAAGCTAGAGCCCACTGGGCTACAACCATTAGCCATTCTTCTTCAGAAACATGCTGAACCTCGTATTCTACTGCATTGCCGTGAGGCTCCTTTAGCAAAGTATACTTCTCATATTGCATATATGGAAGAATTATGTTATTTTGATTTACTGCTATGAACATGCAGTTGAACCTTATTACTAGACCTTGTGGAATCTTGAGTCCTGGTATAAAGTTCAGAGGAGGAAGAACAAGAGGAGGTACATTCTTGCTTGCAAAACGTCGCTGGCTTCTACATTCTTGTGAACTTGATTCTATAAAAATATAATAAAAGTCTATGAAGTTTGATGAAAGAGCAATTTTTCATATTGTTCGTGTAAAATTCTAATTTATTAAATAGATTAGTACTACATTGTATCGATTTATCGGAGTCAGGCTGCTGTTTTCAGAAAAGGTGAGAGAGAGGGAAAAAATTCGGAATAACATTTCATATTTTTTTTCTCTGCACCAATCATATGCACCCTTCCGTTCATCTCTTTCTTTTGAAAAAACCTATTCATTGTTCCTTACGAATCACTTTCCCTGCCCGTTCGTTGTAAGCGTTTCCAAGTTTGTGACATTTTTGTGTCATTTTTTAATTTAGTAATAAGCTTTATGAATAGAATATTTTTATCATTCTGTATACCGCTCGAAATTTGAATAATAATTTAAACCGCAGGCTGTTCAACATTCTGTTATTTTTTCTGACAAGTCTCGCTTAGGCTTACTCAAATAGTCTTGAAATATATGATTTTTAAAGCAAGCTTTACCACTTTCATGAAGAAAGACGTGAAGGTTCAATTTGATAATGATTTCTGTTAATTACATAATGACAGAATAGCGTGAGGCGGCGAATAAATGACGTGCGGTCAGGTTAAGGTGAAACAAACAGAAAAGCGGATAATTCATCGCCGTTGTTATTAAAGTTTCTGAGTATCTTATAAATATAATCTGCAATATGAGTGTCACAGATGACCCAAAAAAGCACACCCGTTGTAACGAAAAAAAAAATTTGGTTGCTTCATAAAATTAGCAGAGGTGAAGCTTCTGGAAGCTACGCTCACGACCGTTTAATGAATGATCAGTTCCGATGCTACCGGAATTAATAGATCATCCAAATCATCACTTCCCAAGACAACATAATTGATTGGTAAAGCACATTCTATTGTCAATTAAATCTAAAGCTCACTCGTAGGAAAGAACCATAAAATTAAAGAAATGGTTAAAACTTGCTAATGGAGAATGACAGCGAACAAAGCGTACTTCCCAAACAATGAAACGCGAAACAGAAAAACAGACTCAAGAAATACTAAGATATTGTAAAGCATGGTTATTGAAAAAGAAATTTTGACTTTCAATTAATAACCTTGAGTTTATATTTATTCGAATGAATCGTAAGAACAAATAAGAAGGAATATAGTTCTTCCTGTTTTGATTCAAGCAATTTATGGAAATTATGGAATTTTAGAAATTAAAGGAACTAATGGAATTCAAAAAAATCCTAAATTAAAGGAATTCATGAAATTCTAGAAATTTAGGGAGTTCATGGAATTCATGGAATTCATGCAATTCAAGGAAGTTATGGAATTAAACCCCTTATCTTTTCCCACACATCGTGGGGCGGGAAGACACGCCGGTCACACGTTACAGAAATAATGTTTTCAAAACCCGACATCTTTCCAACACTTCGTGGAGGCAGGAACGCATCCCTGTTTCTGATCACAAAAATAATACTGGTTACACCTCTGCCCTTTTCCAACGTATTTTGGGAACAGAAGAGTACCCTTGTGACTGGTCGCAAAAATAATGTCTGTCAAATCCTTACGCTTTTCAACACTTCGTGTGCCGGAAGGGCATCCCTGTGACTGGTTACTCATATATTGTTGGTCAAAACTCTATCCCTTATCAACACTTCTTTGACCCGAGAAAGCACCCTTGCAACTGGTCACCGTAATGATGCTGGTCGAAACCCTATTCTTTCAAATACTCAGGAGCTGAGGCATTCCTCTGAATGTTCACAGAAATAATGCTGGCCAAACACATATCCCTTTCTAGTACTTCGTGGAGCGAGAAGGCATCCCTTTCAACGGGCAGAGGAATAATTAGTCAGAATTGTACCCCTTTCCAATGTGTTGCGGTAACGTGAAGAAACCCCTATAAATAATCACAGAAATAATGTTGATCCGACCCCTACCCGTTTCCAACACGTCGAGGGGGGCGGGGGCGAAAAGGCACCCCTGTGACTACTCACAGCATTAATAGTGGAAAAACATCTATTCCTTATCAGTAATTTGTCGGGCGGAAATAATGTTGATCAAACCTCTACCGTTTGCGAACACTTTTTAGGGCCGGGAAGGCAGCCCAGTGTTTGGTCACAGAAATAATGTTGTCCGAACTCCTACCTCTTTCCGAAACTTAATGTGGGCAAAAAGTCAGCCCTATGACCAGACACAGAAATAATCCTTTTTAAAATCCCTACTCCGGTCCAACAGAAATAATGTTGCTCTGTTCCCTATCCCTGCATCTCTTTGATTCGTCTTCTGTAATCGGCCTTAAAAATAAGTTTATTTTTACACCTGAGCTTATCAAACAGTATCATAAGGCTCATGGGGCAAGGAAGATCATTTTATTAATATTATTATTAATATCAAATCTTTAAAATTATTTAATATATTCTATATCTGTCTCTAATGTATTTAAATATATGGCTGATTTTATATTATATTGCATTCTACTTACGAACAGAATAACGAAACATAAAAATAAAGATCGCGGTGTAAATAAGAATTTTCATTCTATGAGAGACAAAGAACAGATTTTCAAAGAATTGCCTAAGATGTAACTGATAATAGTTGTAAATTTTTACTTTTATATATTATACTAACCGTTATCTAACTATTGATAAAAATTATTATCTGCATTTAGCCAGCGGGACAGAGTTTAGAAACAAAATCATTCCGTAATAATACCATTATTGACATAAAATAAGCAAATATTATTTACTTTTCTTAACAGTGAATCAGGTATCTTGACAATAACAGTAAGTAATTTTATCGCCAAATATTAAATTGAAAAGGAGTAATCGATAATGTTCGCTATTTTACTTTATAATTTTTGTATGACAGTTATTATTAATTATCAATTCTTTTTCAGAAGCAAGCGTTTCTGCGAATTAAATATAGGAAACACTGATGATAAGAATGTTTCTCATCAGAATAAAGAAGAAAAAGAAATATATCGACGTTTGTTCACTATTGGAATTAATATAATATTTTAAACAATAAATCTTTAAAATTGGCTTGCACATATCAATTATGAACTTCGATTGAAATCTTACTACTGAATAAAACAATTTTTCAGCCTCTTCTTAAATTTTTCTTTTTCTTTTATATAGTGGGTATAATACATTCAAAATAATATTTTTAATGCGCAAAAGTTTTGTTTGCTTTCTTTAACTCCTCCATCAGCAAATTCAATGAAAGAGAAAATAAGTTTGAAATATTGATAACAGTAGATTTTAAAGAAGATAGACTCAATTCATATTCAGCACCACGAATTAGGCTAGACGAAACCAACCAAATCTGTTCTTCCAAAATATTTATTACTCTTCCGTATTCTTCTTCCCACACCAGATAACACTCGCATTTTGTCAACAATATATTGTTTGATTGTCATGAGCTTTTACTTTTTCTGTGTCTTATTGTAGATATTAAATTCATGTGAGAACTTTAGAACCCTTTCTATGAATAGCTTACCGAATGTTATGTATCTTATGTTTAGATGATGCAAGAATTTTTTTGGTTTTGATCCATCCTCAGTTTTTGACTTTGATTTGACTCAGCCAAGGCTCTCTTAGCACTTTAAACTAAACGATTGATGAAGGTGAAGTCGAACGCCTCTAAGAAAACGTCAATGAAGGAGGTACCTACTTCAGCCAGGCTCGAGGCTTAGAAGGAACCTGAATATTAAAGTACCTTCTTGCTCTGAAATCGCGATCAGCTTTCAGGAAGTGTCTGCATTCCGCGAGTTGTCTTCATGTAATTTCCTTCTCTTTGTTTGCAGCATTTTCATACCGCGACTGAGGAAGCGCTTTACGTGGATATTTATTTTTTGATAGTTTACCGAATTGATTTCCTAATGATTAATACGAAACGTGCTAAAACTCTGGGTGTTTCTTTCATCCCAGAGTGTGCCTACACGCCATAAGGCCTTTGTGAACAGGGTTCAGGCTGGCATCGTGGCAGTCTAGCAAGTCATCCTTGAGTTGTTTCACCCACTCTTTGTGGGCGCTTCGTCGTTTCGCTGACGTGTTTCCATTTACATTATTTTCAGCACCCCGATCTCTAGAGTGATCTGCACTTTTTGTCGACCCATAATAAGGTTTTCTACGTGTTCGACCTTTTTCAATTACATCTACAACTTTTTGGTGATTTGGTAGCGTCATTGCTGTTCCAACGAGTAGCCAGGATAAGGCTTCTTTCGTCTTTTTAGAGCCCCTCAAGCAAAGATAAGGCTGCAGACTATGAGAGGTCGCCTGGTACGCTAGTCACCGTTTATTAAAACTCACCTAGATACCATTCAGCTTTATAAATTTCAAAGTTTTTTATATGAACAAGCAAGGGATTTCAGTAGGAATTGGTGCCACTCTACAAATTTTCACACGCTTAAAAGTTTTACAGTCTCCAATGCACTCAATTCGACGATCCGGCAAAAATATCGTTCATCCCGAGGACACGAAGCGAACAAGGACCACCATCTTCTGTGGCTTCAAGGCAAGTGTCTTTGTATTTCGTAGACAAGCAGGGGTGCTTTTCAAGCTATTAACTAGTGAATTCTTGGCACCTCCAAGAACAAGGATAATCAGAACTTATTAGCTCTCGTCTCGGATGTAATGACCCTGTCCATGAACCTGGAAGCCCGATGAGTATAAGGAGCAATCGTTTGAACTGGTACAGTCCTTTTTCTGGGATAGTAAAATCCGTCATTAAACCGTCGAAAATCTATGCAAAGCCTGTAATTACCGTTTGGCTCGCGGGCCATTAACACTGAGCTGCATCACTCCTATTTCAGGACTCAATTATATCCTCCTTAATTACTACATTTGCTTTCGCGATTTAATGGATTTAAGTAGCCTCTTGAACTATATCAAAATAGGGTGTATAGTTGGTACTAATCCCAGATAGAAGTTCAGGGGTAGACTAAGAAGAAATTATATTAAATTGTCTTTTCATCTCGTGAACATCATAGAATTTGGTAAGTCCAGCACTCAAAGATTTAATTATTTAGAACGAGAATTTCAACAAAAAATTACAGTTGTAGAAATCTTGTAATTTCTTGTAAAAGTATTTTATTTTTATTTTCAATGTTGAAAACTTATCTTTTTGATTAAAAATTTAACTTTTTTTAAAACTCGTTGTTTGTTGTTTAAAACGTCACTATTCCATTGGCGTCTTTATTGGTTTAGTATGATTTTAAATCATTCACTTATTCCTTTTTTTGTTGATTATAATTAATTTAAATACATATTTTCTAAACTCACTTTTTAAACTAATTAATTAATGAATTAATTTTCAAGTTCAAAATGAATTCTTTTTTACTGAAAATTTAACGGTTCTTTTTTGAATTCTTTGCTTTTTGGTGGAAATTTAACTATTTGTTTTGCTTCTTTATTGGCCTAAAGTTAATCTTTTTATTTGAAAATTCATTATTTATTATAAATTAAACCCTTTCTTGAAAATTCCTTGTTTTTTAAAAAAAATTTATAAATATTTCGAAATCTTTTCAATTTTTAAAATACCTTTAATTACTTCAGCACTACTAAAATCCCCAATTTTAATTTAAAGAGATACGAATTTGAAATCTTTTAAGTTTTCTCTAAAAATTAATTTTTAGATTTGAAGAAGATACTATTTTTTAAGTTTCCGAAAGAATTTCGAAAAATAACTTTTTATCAAATTAAAAAATATTTTTTAAAATTTATCAACATTTTTGAAATTTAGATCAACTGAAGAGTCTCGAAAAAGTACATTTTAAAAATATTCAAATAACTGTTTATTTGTCAACAGTTTTTTAACACTTCAATTCGAGTTAAAACTACATTCCAAGATTTCATAACAAGAGATCACGTGTTATCAAATTTTTAAGTGTTTTTTTTTATTTCAGAAGATTTAGAAAATATTATAAAAAATTATGTTTAGTTTGAAAGATATTTGTAACTGCAAGAAGTTTTGATGAAATTTTCAAATATTTGATAAATTTTCGAAAAACTGCTTAAGTTTTAAAATGCTGTTAGTCTCTTTAAAACTTCTAGAATTCATAAATAATTCTTCTTGAAGTGACTCGAATGTATGCTAAAACTTGGAATACCGTAAAAATACAAAAAATGGCTTAAGCCTTCGACATTTGTTTCTACATTTTTAGAAATTTCCAGAAGATTCTTGAGAAAATTTTTTTTCTACTAGAATTCTTAAAAATATTCTTACATTTTTTTCGAAATATGTTCTTAAAAATGTAGGTTTGGTTTAAAATTGTTTTAAAAAATTTCAAATTTTAAATGATATTAGTGTCTTTTAGAAACTTCTAATCCTTCTCAATATCTCATGAAATCTTCATATTTGCTACAAAAATTTTAAACATCAAATCTTCTAGATTCTGGTTAGTGTATTAAAAAAATCTAAATTATTGAAAACTTTCCCAGAAATCTTACTATTTGTGCCAGTAACTATTTTTGTTACCGGTATTGAAAGTAAGCACAAAAAAAAGGTTTATTTTAAAAAAAGCTCATTTAAAACAGTCTTGCAGAGTCAAGAAATAAAAATTTATTGTTTTTATTTATGAGAGTTTCAAACAAGTTTTCTTATTTAATTCTTATCTTGCTTTGTTAATAAAATAATTAATATAAGGTAATATGCGTAAATATATTCAATCCCATGCATATATAAAAACAAATTTCAAATATATAAATAAAAAAGAACTATTTTTCCTTTCTCTAATTATTATTTCAATTATTTGAGCAAAGCAGAATTATTATTTTTTCTTCCTACAATCATTAAAAATCGTCTATTATTATAATAAAACTTGGTTCTCTGGTAATAGAATTTGGTTTTTAATTCTGCACTTTGAATAAAATACAACAATAATATAATAAATAAAAATAACGTTCTTTAATGTCAAATAATATTCTGCACTTCGCAGGAAGTACTAATGGTACCTCTTCGTGCAGCAACTCTACTGTTAAATCATTTCTGAAGTTGCTCACTTGCATCATTTACTGACGTGCAACGTGAACCTTTAAAGTAATTCGCAGATACAGCCACTAAGAGGGCACAGTTATCAGCGCACGTGTAGGGAATTTCCATCCCTCCTACAACTCAGTGGAGTGGGGGGTTTTCCGCGGTAGAATCTTTTCTCTTCGTGGCAGCAGCAAACGAGAAGGTAAACCTGATGTTGGTTGCCAAGCCGCTTGGTTATATATTATATCCAGGCATCCGACAAATACAATTAAGTAAACGTTTAATGGAAAGAAGTATACGTCTCACTCCTTTATACAACGTGGGTTTCGCAGAATACCCATAATAATATACTATCAAATACCTATATTGGTGTACCCGACGTGATATTGTTTCAACTCTATTTTGGAACTGCCTCCAAGCACCAGCAACCCATTATTGCATTTTGGGCGGTGTGGCCTAAAACTCATCCTGGACGTATAATTTTTCGGTGGAAACTTGGACGATTGAAGATTTATTATTGATGGCAAGGAATGCTAAATCGACGCTGTTGGAGTTAGATGTATACAATTCTACTTCGAGAAGAGACACTGAATCAACATTTTGGAAGAATTCTTTTTAGAACGTCTGGATGTTTACTTTTCTTGCTTCCAACGACTACTCGCAACACCAATCTTGAGAGTCACTTAATTCTGAACAGTACAATATTTTTCTCTATAAACTGCTTTTATTTTTATACTTTTTGCTTACATGTGCTAACTTTAGCTCGTATAGGTTGTTGCACACTTGACCCTGCTATGTTTTCAGACATACATAACACTTCTACACATATGTACGTTTGTCCATCAATATATAAGCGCGATTCAATTGTCCATTTTAAAAAAAGAAAACAAGCCCATATGAATAGATTCAATTTAAAGTTTTTACCTCTTAAGCTCTACAATATCTGCTCTTGCGCAAGTGTTAATATGTCTCGCCTTCACAACCTCAATTTTTACCATGTAACATGTTAACACAAATTAATGAAAGGTGCTACTTACCTTTATCACGTTTTTTATACTAGAAACTGAGCATTCCATTTTACGCGCGTTTACAATTGTAGACAATTAAATATTATAGTTTATTTTGAAACATTTTTATCTGCTTTGCACTAAAAGAAATAAGAGATTATTGGTTATTAATCAGGGTAAATAAACTGTCACCGTTTTTCCAAGAGGATCTACAGTACTTATGCTGGAGTTCTTTCGAAATTTCCGAAATTCACAAAAACCAATTAGACTTCAGACATCCGCGCGCAACATGTGCAATATGACATCCAAACCTTAGAGCTATATGTCACGACAAGAACCCGACGACTGTCACCCGACAAATTAGCTATTTAAACAGCGATTCCTACAAATGCTTAACGAGGGCATCCCCAGAATGTCCAGAAGTCCTTGGGCCTCGCGCACCCACATAATCCTTAATGGATGCGCTACGTTACCATTCCACGATTTCTCAGCAAACATAGGTTTGGGCAATAGGGACCTGGACTTATTCTTCGCCTACGTTGATGACATCCCATTCCTTTCTCGAATCCTGAGAAGCATTAGGGCTATCTAGAGGTGGTAATCCCACGTCTCAAGGACTTTACTCTTCGTATAAACTTCGTAAGGGTCCAGCTTGCCACGTAATTCCTAAACTCAGGTTCCTTAAGCAGGCTTCATCTAGACAACAGCGACAAGTGTCATTTAGTTCCTAATTTTCGAATCAGATCGAGTGCCAACCTAGCCCAGAGAATATATTGGTTCCGAACACACAGCAAACTACTGCAATCTTACCAGCGAAACACTACGACCTTATGTCTCCTATCTTCTTCAAAAGTGCATCTTCAATCTGTTCGATGGTATCGCCCATCACTGTGAAAGGTTTACTTATCATATAATTCGCAAGCGCTCAGTCTGGTCATGCATCACGACCTCGTAAATTGGCGCAAGGTTTGCCTTGCATGCCAGGCATCTAAAGTCGCGCTTCACAATCTTTCTGTCCCATCACAATTCATCGCACCAGACAGTCGCTTCACACATTTTCATATAAATATTGTTAGTCCCATTCCAGAGAGCGAGAAATACCGATACTTTCTCACGATGACAAACTGATTTTCGCGGTGGCTTCAAGCGATTCCACGGAAAAATATCCAGGTGAAGACGGTTTGTCGCGCTTTCGTCGATGCTTGGTTATCGGGACTAGGACACTCAATTTGATTCCCGAATATCCACAGCCTACTGCAATTTACGGGCTGCACCCAAATCCTCACTACAGCCGATCAACCTGCTACAAATAGCATGATGAAATGATAGCATCACTCCTTAAAAGCTGCGATCATGTGCCATGCCACTAAATATTGGTACCCCTTCCTATCAATAATCTGGTTGGGTCGCCGGTCCGAAGTCATTAATTGACTGCAAAATACATTTAAGACACTACACTGGCAATTCCTGGAGAGTTCATGCTGCTTGGGATGCGTTGCGTCACAATGTTCAGTTAGGACCCCAAATTCTCGAAAGGGACATTCCCGAAAGACTCTTCAGAATGTAAACAAAAAAACAGAAATACCAAGAACCCCAAAAATAATGTTTAGTAAAAGAGTGAATGAAAGCGGACAATATCTTGGAGCACATAAGTTACAAGATCAGGGAGAATATTAAAATTATATGGAATACAATACAATCAGACCATGGAAGGCGATCTTTCACGTTAATTGAAAATTCCTCTAACTTTAGTTTTTGTTAATATACAAAATGGAAATCAATTTATTTGACAAATATAAGCGGATGTCGTTTTATTTCATCTTAATTTCTTGCTCTCATAAATTTGAAATTCACATCACTTTAGGTTCGTGTCAAAATTTAGAGCGAAAAACATCTGTGTAACGTGGCATAAGCACAAAAGTACAGAATTTCAAAGGACCATAAGTGTTTATATTTCTTGCACCTAAAGGGCATTAGCACAAAAATGTGAAATTCTAAAATGAAATTAGTTCCAGAATTGGGAAATCTAAAAGGGATCAAGCGCCAATATTTAAAACACTATAAGAGAAAAAGCAACAATACTGTACAAACTAAAGGAGCATAAGAACTAAAGTTTGTAACTATAAAAGGGCATTAGTGCCAGCATTCAAAATGTACAAAAAAATAAGGATAAAAACTTGACAAACTGAAAGGGTATAAGCGAAAAAGTTTTGAATTTTAATAGGACATAAGCGGCAAAATTTGGAATATCAAAAGTGCATAAGCGCCAATCTTAGGAATTCCAAAAGGGCAAATGCGCCTAATATACACAAGAATCATTATTTGTTTTCAAAAACAGAACAATGTAATTAGAATTAGTTAAAGAACGCGCCGTATGCTTAAAAAAAGAGGTTTTGTAGCATATTAAGTCATTAATAAGGTCGTTAAAATATTTTTACTGATCCTTTTGGTTTGGTAAATTTTCGTGCTTTTATCCTTTTGCAGTTTGAAACCTTGCCGCTAATGCCATTTTTATCTGCAAAATGTAGGTGCTCATGGCCTTTCGAATTCCAAACTTTGACGATTATGCATTTTTAATTTATTAAATCTCGGCGCTAATCTACTCGTAGAATTATACACTTGAGTGATATGCTCTTTTAGATTCGCAAATGTGGAACTTGTGCCCTTTTGGAATTTTTTACTATGGCACTCCTGCCCTTTTGGTTAAGCGAATTGTAGCACTAATGCTGTTTTGGAATTCCAAAATTTGGATCATAGCCCTTTTGAATTGACAAATATTAGCGCTTATGTCTTTTTGGAATTTTTTATATTAACGCATATGCCCGTCTGTTGTGATAAGTGCTGGAACTCATGAATTTTTTAAATTCAATCTTTGGTGATTATACCCTTTTCCAGTGACATATGTTGGTACTTATGCCCTTTCTGAATTCTAAAGCTTGGCTCTTATGACCTTTTGGTTCGTCAAATGTTGGTCCTGATGTTCTTGAACTTCTTTAGCGGTAATTTCTCACGTACAATATCTAATTTCAGGTGTCTTTAAAGGGCGAAGCTGTATGAGCCACCTGAATCAACAATCCTGCTCCTCTTAGGTTTTCTATCTTAGATATGAGTGCTTCCGTCATACAGAGGGTCCCTAGTTAAGCGGTTTTACCTTGCAGCAAAAGCTGCAGAAATGGTACCTCCTTTCGGGTGCACATCCATATTCCTTTTTGCCAGAGCCTTTTTTGAATCCAGTGACCTCAGTAATTATAGCCTCGTTTATGAGATTACTTAAAGTTTCATTCCCAGCTGTACAACTCTAAGTGCTATAAACATCCCAGGTATTTTATTAATTCAAAGGTGATTTAAGTTTTCATTGGTTTCCATCTTCTCGAGAGAAGTATTCATGGAGGATGTCAATGAAGACTTCCCTCGACATGCTTAATTTTTTTTTAATCAAGCTTACAATATTCATCATGTTTCCATGAGCAGCTAAGAAACTAAGAATCTGTTAACACAGAGCCCTAGTACCCTTGTAAATTTCAGCCTTCGACGTTCTCTTTAAAGTCTTGGCTTATGGAGCTGTTTTGGGAGTCTGCAGCTAACCGAAGTTCGCTGCTTAGTTGAATTCAACCTAATGCTTTCGTCTTACTGACCATTATTTCCTACTCACAACGGACCGGCTTCGCTGTGGTTGCTACCCGCAGGATTTCTTTGGCTTTCTCACCATGGCCAGGCCGGAACTCACATTCACCTTAGGCAGAAAAATTCAGTTCTCCACTATAAAGAGTAGTAGAGCTTAAGCGCGCAACTGAAGAGGATTCATAGATAAATAGAAATAAAAAAGAAGAGGGGTAAATGCATGTTTCTCAAAATAGAAAGAAATAGACAAATTTAATTCAATAATGCGATCTCGTTACATTTTATAACTTATTTAAACAAAAGGATTACAATGTTTTGTATAATTTATGGCTTGTTTCTTTTAAGTATTCATCAATATTAAAAATAAGCCAGATAACGACTCGTATATATACTAGTAAGGAGGCATTTATTTAACTTGTCATCAGTTAAACTATTTAGAAGAAAATTACCCTATTCAAGAAACTGAGATAATGAAGACCAGTTTTGCAACTCTCTTCACAACTTCAGTAATTTTCTTTCACTGGGTCGGTAAGTGGAATACATCAGATAATGTAATGATTATAGTAAAACTTTAAATTAATTTTTATTTTAGTATAGAACAAGACAGCGCGTCCGACCTAATTTTGTTCTTAAAATAATTTAAATATTATTTTTAACTGTAATTCTTGCCATAATTTCATAATATGAGTGTCAGAGTGTATAATATGTCCGCGTTGGGTAAAATTACAACTACGTTACCTTTAATCAATATCATCATTTAGCAAACATCAAGAGTTAATTGCTATGATAATTTAAGCAAAAGGGATTACACTGTTCTTTTAATTTTAACTTTTAAACGCTTATGTAGATTTTCTTAAAATACCTAAAGACAACAGATGGTTTACAGTGCTTGTTTGCATAGTTTAGATTCTGACAAAACATAATTCTTTTATAAGTGGCTTTGGACATGCTATTTGACATCATTTGCATTTACATTATTCGCTTCTACATGTGAATTTCATTTTTATTTCTATCCACTGATATACTCGTATATTGTTTTTAAAGCTTGCTGGAGCAATCTATTGACTCCATACACTTTCAGGACTTCTGAAAGTTTACTACTATCTGCCTTGTCAAAAGCTTTTTCTGTCAACAAATGAACATAAAACTTCTTTTCTTACTCTACAACTTCTTTCTGCTATCTTTCTCAGGCTACATATTTGTCGGTACATGAACTTCTTGGCATGAATCCACTTTGGACTTCCTATCTTTTTTCTGCTATTTTCGTTATCCTACGAATAAGTATTTTTGAGTATATTTTGCTTACGGTACTTAACAGGCTGATCCCTATGTAATTATTGCAGTTGCTTTTATCTCCTTTTCTTTTTTATATTGGTACCTTTTCAGTTCTCAAGTTCTTAATTATACCCCTACACTGAGTGACACATACTTTCTAAATTGAGTTTTCTAAAGCATCGTGTTGTACATCGCAGTTGTGGTGTCCTATGGCTTTATCACCAAATAGCCCCCTGAAATAGTCTCTAAGAGCGCCTAGTATCTTATCTGTATCATATAGCATTCAACCTTTACTATTTCTCATGCTGCCAAACTTTGTACTTTAACTTCCTGTCATATTTTTAAAAAGCAGTTTTTTTTCTTCCTTCAATGACGTTTTATATTTTCTTTTCTTCTGATTTTATCTTCAGTTTCTTTGACCAGTCGTTTGAATATCTTCTTTTTGCATGTAATTACCTTTACGTCTATTTCTCTTTTCTAATTAGCTTCTTTCTTTTCTTTTTGGGCTGGTTAAATTTCATCATTGCACTTCATCATTTCATCATCAGTATTGAATTCACAACCGCTCATGGACCTTGCACCTTTCACTAGCTCTTTTAGTCTTTCATCTGCAACAAAAAAGTCAGTTATACTGTGTCTATTTTCTTCAGACCAGTTGTAAATGTGGATCATTTTATGGATAAAACAAGTATTTGCAGTAAACAGGTCCTTTTCCAGACACAAGCTAAATAAACTGTCGTATCACTATGAAACGGGGTGTAGCATGCTTTCATAAATAATCTTCTGATTCTTACTTTTATTCTAATCCAAATCAGTCTGGGAGATACAAAACTATGATCTCTAAGATGCTCTGTTGCTTTTTCATTCATTATCAAACCGACCCCTTGACTACCATCTGATTCACTATCTTCGCCATACCATATTTTGAATTCGTTTTTTAAAATCCCATTTTACATTTCTTTACTTCAGTTGATGGGGGGGAGGGGGTTGATGATGTATGGACATAACTGGAACTGAGAGAGTCATCTTTGGTTGGTGTTTTATGCTGAGAAGGACAAGTTTAACTTTCGAATTTTCAACCATCCTAAAGTATCTTTTGATATTTAGAATCTTTTGAAATTCTGCCTATCCCCCCATGACTCGTTATCAAATAAAACACGGCTGTCTAGTTTTTTTTTTAAATCTCAGCATTATTTGAAGTTTCTAGCTTTAAAAAAATTATATTTAATCACGAAAAATTAATAAAAAATTTAAAGGTTGGATACAATAACCATCTTAGCGCTTAAACAAGCGGAGAATTATTGTCTGCGGAGCGAATTTAAAAAATGGACAGTCAATACTTTTAGAGAATTTAATGCCTATTAGAGTATTTACGAAGTTTGAGAAATATTTCAAGGACGTCTCGGGAAAAAATTGAGGTTGATGTGAAAATTATGTACGGCGTGATGCGCTCGACTGAGATAGCGGGAAAAGAGCGCCACGGGTTGGGGAAAATTGGCCTACCACTGGCTTATAAAATATTTAAAATTAATTATAAACTAATTAATTAATTAGAAATTGGAAATTTTTTGAGATGTTCGTGAAATTTTTCTAAAATTCTTCAATTTCTTTGAAATGACTGGATATTTTGAAATCTTTTACTATCTTTCAGCAAATTTTCAAATCCTTTAGAATCTTTTAAATGTTTTGAAATATGGTATAAATTTTTAGGTTTTATATTATTTTTATTTATTTTCAAGTAGTTTGACATTTTTTAACCTTTATTAAATCTTTACATCACTTACAAGATTTTAAAATTGTCATTAATTCTTTGAAATTATGTGGCATTTCTTTTATTCATTGGAAATCACTGGAACATTTGAAATTTTTGTGAAATATTTTTAAGTTCTGTAAAATAAGTTTGAAATTGTTTACAATGCTTAAAATCTATTTTACACGAATTGTGTTGAAATCTTTGAAATTCTTGAAATCTTTAAAATCCCTTATGAATTCTTCAAAATACTGTTGTAATATTTCTGAAAAGTTTTGCCTTCGTAAATCTTTTTAAGATCTTTTAAGTTCATGTGAAATTATTAAAATTCATTATGTGTTTGCAAAATCTTTTCAAATCTTTCAACATTTTGGAATCTGGCTATATCTTTTCAAAATCTTTCAAATCCTTCAAGTCTTTAAAAAGTTTTAAAATCTTTGCGAAATACTTCAAATCTGACGTATACGTCTTTTTCAAATCTCTAAAATCCTTAAAATCTTCATGAAATGTTCGAAATATCCTTCGGATCAGAAACATCTTTGTGAAATTTTAAAAATCCTTTTCAATCATTTTAAATCGTTTAAATATTTTTAAATCTTTTTACATTTTTGAAATACTTTAAAACCTTTTAAAATCTTCAAAATTATTTCTTGAATTGTTGAAATCTGGAAATATCTTGAAATATCCGTTATATGGTCTTAGATCATTCTAATTCTAAACTTGAATTCACATAAAAATGTTCAAATATTAATTTTTATAATTTGAAAGTTGAATATCACAAAAATGTATACGTTAATTATTTAATAACTTCAATTTTCACTTTATATATATTAGTAAAGTCTGTCCAAATATATTGTCTTGTAATAATTCGATAGTTGTCTATTAGTTTACATCATTTTTATAGTATAAACAAAAAAATCTGTAATATAATAAGAATGTAAAATGATTTCAAAAAAATTTTGAAAAATGTGAATCCCAAATATTACAAAATATTATTTCATATTTTTGTTGATAAAACAAGATTTAAGGTGAACTAAAATATATTTGACGATATTTTTAAAGATTTTAGAGAATTCAGTAAAAATATTTACGAAACATTAATAGATTTTAAAGAATTTCACAAATTTACAAAGACTTCAAGAGATTTAGGAGACTTTAAAGAATTGAATAACATTACTCATAATTTTAAATTAATACCTCTTGTTTAAAAATTCAACAATTTGGTATCAAATAAAATTTTTGGCTAAAAATATTTTCTAGTTGAAGATTGAACTCTTTTGTAGATAATTCGTATTTTTGGCTTCAAAATTTAACAATTTTGTTGAAAATCGATATATTCCGTGAAAAATTCATTGTTTCTTCTCTTCATTGGTTGTTAACAATTAATTTTCTTATCTGAAATTTTAACTATTCAACTTTTGCTTGAATATTAATCGCCATTTTTTATTAAAAATGTATATTTTTTTATTGAAGACTTATCTCTTGCACCTAAAAATTTAACTATTTGGTTGAAATTTTTATTCTTTTGTCGATAATTGGTCCTTTTGGATTCAAATTTCAGCAACTTGATTTAAAATTCATGTATTTCATTAAAACTTTTGCTTGAAAATTTTTCGTACATATATCGTACATATATCGTCTTTTTCGGTACAAATGTAATGTTCTCTGTTGAAACTTCTTTATTTGGTTGATGAATGAAGTATTTTGCTAAAAACTCATCTTTTTGTCTGCATTCGACTGGCTGAAAAGTCTTTTTTTATTAGTGTTTAAATTCTCATTAGAAAATATATTAGATTCGTGTGAAGATTTTTGAATACTTCAGGTGTGTTAAAAAAATCTAGAAAATTAACAAAAAAATATTTCGTAGGATTCTACAAAATATTAGGAAAAATTATATCCATTTTATAGAGTTAAAATATTTTAAATTTATTTAACACATCTTAAATTAGTGAACATATTTTTAGCTGACTCAAATTTTTCTTAAAATCTTTAAAAATAATTTAAAATCCAAAAATTGCATTAAATTTTTCCAAATGTTCCTAGGAATTTCTATAAAATTTATTTATTCACTCGAAACCTTTCAAAGTTCTTTTAATGTAGGTCATGTGATGCTTTGCGACATGAGTATTTTGTTTTTAAAACTTTTTATTCATAATTGTTAATTTTGTCGAACAATATTAGTATTCAGACGTTCTCGTTTTTTACGTCTCGATTTTTTTTTGCCCATAAAATTTAACATAAATCTGCATTTTTCCAAATCTTCTAGAGTTTAAAAGTTTTCTTTATTTTCTTCAAATGTTCGCATTATTCATGGAATTTGATGGTGTTATTTTTTATTTTTTTGATGTATTTTTCAATGTTACCAAATTGAAACATGTTGCTTCAAAATCTTCTAGTGTTTTCGAATTTAGAGTGAAAATTTTAAAATAATTTGAAACCTTCTTCAATTTTCTCTTGCACTTAATTTTTAAAATTTCAGAAAATAATTTCAAAAGTTTTGCAATCTTTTTCAATGTGCTGTTAGAACTCATTAGTAAGAAACTAATTTAAGATTTCCCCTTGAGCCTTAAGAATATATTCTTTATTCTCTTGACGCCCTACAAAATTGAGTTTACCTAAATTTCGTTTGAATCCAGAAAAGTTAAAAGAATTGTCTTAAACTCCCATATTTTTTTCAAAACATTTTCAAGTCCTTCAAACTTAAAATTATTCTTTCAAAATTAAAGATTAAACGTTTAGAATTGTCTGAGAGATGTTAAGAAAAGAATGATTAAATTATTATTATAATAATATATAATTGCTGTTTTTTTAAACATTAAGAATTATTATTGCATTTTTACAGAAATTAGTACACAATTTACTAGAAACCCCAGAGATTCAGCACTTCCAGGAACAATTCCTCCTCCTCCTCGTCTAAACTCTATACCAGGACTCAGGGTTCCTCGAGGTCAAGCAATAAGGTACCGTCATAGTCTTATTGCAGTATGTCAAGGTCGTAACATTATACCATACCTTCTAGATTGGGAATATATTTTACTGAAGGAGCCCCACAATGATGGAGAAGAGTACAAGATTCGGTATATTTCTGACCAAAATTGGCTAGTAATAATCTCTCAGTATGCTAATGATGCAAATACAGGTTGCTGGGTGGTTGATAGGGCTATAGACATGGTACAGAACATAAAGCGTGATAAACTAGCCTCTCAAAGGAGTCAGCCTATTATTAGAGATGAGAGGATGTTTGCTTATCATCTGAATACAACCATTAATCAACAGGATCGACCTAATTTCCAACCACAGATATCAGAATTTCGTGTTGATCCACATGATCGAATCGACCTTCAACTGGCTCGACTTAGGATTGAACCCCAGAGATCAGAGGACAGTTCTGCTTCTAGTTCTGGTGAATATCAAATTACACCGAGGCCTTCCAGGAAGGTCCGAGCACCCTGTATGAGGCACAGGAACAGCAGAAATAATCGGAAATGATATTTAATTAGATAGTATATGAGTGGTAGGTATTTGCCGCGGAGACCGAGGTTGGCAATGCGAGGCAAAGAAAAAAAGTAGTGACCGGCGTGCGAGGCAGGCGAGGCAGTTGTAAGAAAATGATGTAAAAAATGAAAGTGTAAGCAAGTTAATTTTTAAAGGCCAGCAGGCCGAAAAATAAACGTTTATCTACTCTAAAATTATGGTACACTCGAACTCCAAACATACCAGAAGTTAGGAAATGGAAAACTCCAATGATACCACTGTGAATTCAAGGCAGCGCGCGCATACGTGCGTCTGACTCAAATCGGGCAAGAGTAGAGGGGACAAAATTCCGCAAACTCCTGTGGACTCGAAACTCTCGTATCTGTAGAGCACTCGTATCGTCGGAGCTCGTATATTTGGAGTTCGAATGTATATAGTTATTGATGACAATTTACGTGGGATCTTAAAATATATTGTTTTAAATATTATTCTTTACAGTTTTGTATCAACTCAATTAAATCACCTAATGTCATTTTAATTAATTTATGGAGAGTTATTTATAATTATTTAAATTTTCATTTCTATAAAATTGTGCACTCATATGTATTTAAGGCAGTTTGGAACGTATAATCATAATCACCCATAGGTGGTACATTGGGGCCAATTTCAATTTTTGTTTATAAATGCTCGGCATGTAATTTTCCAGTTTTCTTTCAGATTTTCTATAAATTCAAAATGATTGACCTATTAATGCTTTTGTTTGCAAAAATTGTTACCATCTAAAGATACTAAAATAATTGGGTTGAGGAATTTAAAGTGGAATTTTGTTTTGAAGCTTTTATTTTTCAGGGTAGCCATTTTAATCAAGAAAAATAATTTTCAATCATTTTTTACGGTTAAAATGAAACAATTCAGATTATTTTTTTTTAAACTAAAGAATCATTTTTAATTTTCCTATTTAAAATTAAACATCGGTAAATTGCAACATAATTCTTTTTCAATTTTATGCATTGTCCAGATCGAAGGTTAAAAAGATCCACGCTATAATTTTCAATGTTTTTAATTGAAAAATAAATCGACTTATTTGGAATTTTTCTAAATCATATCATTTTATGCAATTTTCAGTAAAAGCATTGAAAGTTGAAAAAATAACCATTTTTTCTAATTGACAATTTTTAAATTTAAAGTTAAATTCTTTTTCGTTTTATTTGTTACAGATTAATATTTTTTCAATTGTTCTTTATACGTTGAATTTTGTTTTGAAATGTTTTTAAATATTCTTTTGAATCATTTTTTAAAAAGAAAAATAATAAAAAATTTTTGCAGGAATCTTAAGTATATTTTTGTATTATCATAAAAGCTTAAAAAATCATTTGGAAACATCAAAATCTTATTGGAATATTTTTAAAAATATATTTTTTCTTTAAAAATTTATGGATTCATTCAAAATTTCAAATTGTTTTTTAATCATTTTCAATTTGCATACGAATCCTACTAAAATTTTTTTGCATAATTTTATTTTCAAATTTGTAGAATCTTTTCAACTTTTAAATTATTTTAAAAATTCTTTTAAAGACTTCTAAATATATTTTTAAAAAATTCGAATATTTAATAAAATTTTTAATAAGACCTGAAAAATTTTAAAAAGCATTAAAATCTTACAGATTACTTTTTTTGACCATTTTGGAAATCTTTTAAAATCTTTTAAAATACGCTTTGAAAATACTTCCGGGATGTATAAAAAATAGTTTATTTTGCTAACCGGAAATATGAATTTTCAATAAAAATGTAAATGCTCAATTAAAGATAATAGTTTAATTACCATCCAAATAGTTGTATGTGAATATTTATATGAAATTTCAACTAACAAGATTAATCTTCTACAAAAAATTAAGACTTTTTATAACAAGAGTTTTTAAACAAATAGTTTAATTTGCATTAAAAAACAATTTAACCATAAAGAAAATAGTTAAATTATCAATCAAATTAAGTTATAACTAAAAAAAATCATTTTTATCCAAGAAGAGTCATTTTCAATAAAAAAAATTTTAAATAAGAAAATTAATTTTCTACCAAAGTATATGAACTTTTAGCAATAAAATTAATTTGCAGAATCAAAGTTTAACTTTCAACCAAAGAAATGAAATTCCAATTAAAATATGAATGTTGCGCCAAAAAAATTATTTTTTAACGAAGTCGATTAACAAAAATGTTTAACAAAAAAGAAAAGACTAACAAAAAACAGTTGAATCCTTAAACAGAGAGTAGTTTACTTTCAAGTAAACAGTAGCATTTTTATTCGCAAAGATGAAATGTTTACTAAAACAGATGAATTTGCAAATCAAAAATATAATTAAATTCTCTACGAAGATTATTCTTGAATTTTGAAACCAAAAAGACGATGCTTCATTTAAAAAGTTGCATTTTTAATAAGAAAGGATAACTTTTCTTTTAATTGTTGAATTATTTTACAAACAGTTGTATTTTTATCCAAGAAAGATGCCATTTTCACTCAAATAGATGCATTTTTGAATTAAAAAAACAAATTATCAAAAAAATAGATGAATTTTCAACCAAAAATGATTTTAGTTTAAACTTTTGGCATTAAAATATAAATTTAAATAAATAAATCAATTTTCTGTGAAACTATTGGTATTTTTGAGCAAAAAGAAGAATTAAAAAAAAATTGAATTTTTAATGAAAAAGGATATTTTGTTTAAATTTTTTATTTTTCTTTCCTACATTAATATTTAAAATTCAGAATCAGAAGCTTTTAATATTTTTCAATGGTGTCATAAATTTAATTTAAAAATGTCTAGACATTTCCGTAAATTTATGAAAATTTTTAGTCATTCATGGTAATTTTACTGGTAAATATAGCAAATTACCATAAATTACCAAAAATGAAGTTTTAAATATGATTCTAAATTTCCGAAAATTTATTAAATTCTTTTGTAATTTATAGTACTATTGAAGATCATTTATGGTGACTTACCGTAAATTGCTAAAATAAAATTTTAAAATGACTAGAATATTCTGGACATTTATGGTCATTTATGGTTATTTTAAGGGGAAAATGGAAACTTACCACAAATCACCCAAAATTCTATTTTAAACATTTTTATAAACTTATGGAAATTTATAAAAGTTTTTGATAATTTGTGGTGATATTACAGCTAATTTATTGTAACATACCATAAATTGCCAAAAATCCATTCAAGAATGTTTATCAATTCTAGGAAATTTATGGAAATTTTCTGTCATTTAAGGTCATTTCACAGGTAAATTTGTCAACTTTCCATAAAGTAGACAGAATTTAATTTGGAAGATTTTTCTAAATTTACGGTAATTAATTAAATTTCTCGGTAATTTAAGGTTATATTACAGTGGCACTATTATAGGTAATTTATGGTAACTTCCCATAAATTTTTTATAATTCAAATTAAAAATGTTTAGAAATTTCCGAAAATTTATGGCAATTTTACAGGTAAATATAGTAACATAATATAAATTGCCTAAAATTCAATTATAAACGTTTAATAAATTTCTGGAAAGGTTTATATTCCCTGAAAATTATATAAATTTTCGGTCAGTTATGGTAATTTTACAGGCAAATATGTCGATTTAACATAAGTTGTTCAAAAGTCTATTTAAAATAATTTTATAAATTCAGGAAAATTATAAAATTCTTTGGTAATCTATGGTTACTTACCATAAATTGTCCGAAATTCAATTTATAAATTTCGATAAATTTCCGGAAATTTATCGACTTTTTAAGCTGTTTGTGGTAGTTTTTAAGGCAAGTATGGTAATTTACCATAAATTAATCGAAATTATATTTTCAACATTTTTGTACATTTCTGGAAGTTTATTAATTTATTCAGTAATTTATAGCAATATTATAAGTAATTATGATATCTTGTCATAAATTTTTAAAAATTAAATTGAAAAATGTTTATAAACTTCCAGAAATTTATGAACATTTTAGTACTTTATTACAATTTTACAGGTAAGTATAGAGGTATATACAGTATAGACAGTATATATATTTTATAGGTAAGTATGTTAACTTAACATAAATGATTTAAAATTCAATTTAAAATATTTTTATAGATTTCCAAAAATTTATGAAATATGCTGGTCATTAATGGTAACTTACAATAAATTGTCATAAAATTAATCAAAAAATGTTTCTAGATTTTTGGATAATTTATGTTAATTTTAGAGTTAAAAATGGTAACTTACCACAAATCGCCTAATATTCAATTTAGCAATGTTTATAAATTTCCGGATAATTTATGGCAATTTTAAGGTCACATAGAGTAACTTACCATAAATTACATCAAATGAAATTTATGGAAATTGGCCATCAATTACCTAGAATATTAGCAATATTAAAAATTTCATAAATTTCTAGAAGTTTATAAAAATGCTTGAAATTAAATTTTGGGTAATTTATGGCAAGTTACGATAAATTACCCTCAAAATGACCTAAATCATGCTTCCTTTAGTCCAAATCTAATATGAGCTGAAATGATGACTGTATTTCGAGAAATTTGTGAAATCATTCATTTTTTCTAAAAAATATCATATGCGCCAAGAGAAAGAGGGACTTTTTTCTCTAGGTGCATAATATAGCAAATAATAGCAAAGCTATATCACGACTTTTGAATGACTTACGTATTCATAAATTAATTATAGTTAAAATTTTATTTAAACAATGCTTTTCAGTCCAACAATTGGTAAAGCATTATAGATTTCTTCGTTACCCACCGAGTAGGGCCTAATGTTAAAATAGTTAATTGTGTTTTTTGTCACTGATTCTACGTTTGGTACCAGGTCGCTCGTTGTTGTTTTTCTTCGCACAGCTGAAAAGGTGACATTTTTAGTAGATTACAAAAAAAAAAATATTATCAAGATTTATCTGCAACTTATTTTATTTTGTCTCCCGTATTATTAACAAATTATTAGAATAGTTTAACAATTTTATTTGGGTTTTTTTCCTTTTTTAGAACTTTTGAACCAATTAGCAATCCTGGGTGTACTAAAATATCCAGCAGGTCCCGAAGAGGGTTCAGCACGTCCAGAAGATTCAGAATGGGTATTCACATTTCTGGGATTTCTAACAGGGGTATCAAGCTTCATACCAGACATTAGAAGGTCGACTCGATCAAGCAAATCAACATTGCGAGATCGGATGGGTTGAGAATTATGTAGAGTCGTGAAATCGACGGGTGGGACATTGTTATGAAGCAATGCGATCTGATTGGGATTAACAGGAAATGTGCTTGAGTTTCCATAATGTAAAAGATTACCGTTTGCATCAAAGATTGGTCCGAAAAAATCAGGAACTGGACTCTCACCTACATTCTGTGAATGATGACTCTGTTCATTGAATACTGGGCCGGAATTATGATGAAATGTCCTATTGTCTACATTATGCATATAAGGATTGGGTACATCGAACATTGGACTCAAATTATGATGCGTTTGGTTCTCGTATACATTCTGCATATGATGACCCTGATCAGCGACGATGGTACCGGAATTATCATTAAATGGGCTTTCGTCAATATTCTGCATAAGTTGATTGTGTTGATATAAATTGGAGCCAGAATCACGAGGCTCTCGCCTCTGGCCTTGAGACTGTATAATATTACCGTATTGATCATAGCGTGGGCCGGAATAATAAAGCAACGGGCTTTGGTTTACAAGCTGTATCAGAGTATTAGAATTTTGAGGAGTTCCTCGTTCTTGATTCAACTTAATTATTCCAGAAATAGCAGCTCCAATGGCCCACTCTTTATCTACAGTTTCTGCATTCGCAACAGCCCATTTGCCTACAAAATATAACCATTCATCGTCCTCCTTGCTCTTTATTTTCCAATGTGCTTCTCTTACTGTGGGCTCCCGTAATAAAGTAATTTTCCATTTTATAGAGTATGGCTCAAGTCGTCCTTCGAACTCATTTGCAAAGAGTATACCTTTAAACCTTCTTTCTTCACCTGCAGGAACCCTGAGTCCTTCTATATAGGGTAAAGGAGGAGGAAAAGATGCAATGCCACTTTCAGCAGGTTGACTATTGTTAGCAGGATGGCTACTTTCAGCAGGATGGTTACCATCAGTACTTCTTACACGAACAGGTCTGCTATGTTCATCAGGCATCCTGTTCTTACCTCTGCGTGAACTTGATTCTGTAAAATTACAATACAATTAATTAAACAAAAAATTTAAACACAGTGGGTCCAAAAGGTCTGTAAATACCTGAATAACTGTCCAGATAAAATATTATTAAAATGCGTCAAGGTCATTCTTGGAGTAGCATTTAACGAGAAATCAAATAATGACCTTCAATTTCACTCTGAACTTGACCTTCAAGGTAAACTTTTATAAAAATGTAAACCTCCAATTTTTAAAATAGGTAATCGAAAGAACGAAACATTTTACGTTTAAATGTATGCTCAGGCCAAAGGTCAGGTGTGACTTTGCAGCTCTGCTGAAGGTCATTCAAAATTAGGCAAGGCCCAGATTGAGTTAATGGGATGGTTCTGCATTTCCTCAGCTCAAGTTCATAATTTAACGAGAAATCCAATTGTGACCTTCAATTTGGCTCTAAACTTGACCTTCAATTCAGCTCTTAACTTGAGCTTCAAGGTCATTTCAAGGTCAAATTTTTGTCTTTATATGGGAAGCCCTATTTTCGAGATCAGTAATAGAAAGAACAAGAAATTTCCTTAGGTCAAGGTTATTCTTGGAGTACCTTTAACAAGAAATTCAATTGCGACCTTTAAGCTGGCTCTAAGCTTGACTTTAAAGGTCATTTAAAGGTCAAATTTGTGTTTTCATATTGGAAGCTCTATTTTTGATATCGGTGATAGAAAGAACAAGAAATTAATTGTTTATATATGTAACGGTGTCACAGGTCAGGTGTAACTTTGCAGCTCTGCTGAAGGTCAGTCAAACCTAAGCAAGGCCCGACTTGGGTTAACGGGAAGGTTCTGCATTTCCTCAGCTTAAGGTCATTATTGGAGTCCCTTTAAGAAGAAATCCAATTAAGACCTTCAAATTAGCTTTAAACCTGACCTTCAAGGTCATTTTAAGGTCAAATTTGTGTTTTATATGGAAAGCCCTATTTTTGACATAGGTAATAGAAAGAACAAGAAAGTAACAGTTTAAATATGTAAAGGGGTCATAGCTCAGGTGTGACTTTGCAGGACTGCTAAAGGTAAAATTTGATTTTAAACACAACTATCAAGGTCATTTAAAGATATGTTTTCTGTTATAAAATTGGAACCCCAATTTTTGCGGTCAGTAATTAAATGAGGGGAAAATCTTACCCATGAATATGTACTCAGGTCATAGGTCTTCTTTGTTTGAACGACAAAGTTATGTTACACTTTACAATGCAAAGTTACACCTGGCCTGAGTACATAGTTAAACGTAAGCGTTCCCGCTTTTTCGATATCTGATGTGCAAAATAAGTGTTCCCATTTAAAAACATAAAGCAGACCTTAAAAAGACCTTTAAGGTCAAGTTAGAGGTAAAATCAAGGTCGCAATTGGATTTCTTGTTTAAATTGACTCAAAGAATGGCCTTGACTCATTTTAATAATATTTTATCTGGACAGTTATTCAGGTGTTTCCAGACTTTTTGGACACCTTGTATATCGAGCTAATTTTTTTGAACGCACCAGTATAAAATTGTATAAATTTATCTGAACAGGAACAAAAGGGATAGTTTAACTATTATTATTTAATATATTTAACTCTTTGTTGAAATTTTTTTATAAATAATTTTTCAATGAAAATTTAACTAATCCATGTTTGGTTAAATATTGGTTTTCTTCAGTTAAAAATTCAACTATTTGGTTGAAAATGTTTGTAATATATAGAAACTCTTCTTTCGTGTTAGAATATTAATCTTCTTGGTGACTAATTTATCTTTTTGAATGAAAATTTAACGATTCCATTGAAAATTCAACTGTTATGTCTGAAAAAATTTCTCTTGGAAGGAAATTCATCTTTTTTTGGCTTGAAAATTCAACTGTTTTGTTAAATATTTGTTGTTTTTCGTTGTAGACCATTGTTGAAAATTCAGCCTTGTTGTTAAAAAACACAATCCTTTGGTTAAAAATTAGTATTTTTTGTTAAATTTTATTGTTTTCTGTTAAAGATGTTTGAAATATCAACAATTACATTTCTCGTTAAAAATTCGCCTTTTGTAATGGAATACAATTCAACTAAGTAATTGGGAGTGGAACTACTTTTCTATTATGTTTAAGATTTATCATTTTAGTTAGAAAATAAAGTATTAGATTAAATTTTTTTTTACTTATGGTAGAAATTTATTTCTTTATAATTGGCAAACTGAAATTGTTTGATAAAAAATGCAGGTATTTTGTTAGAATTTTGTTGACAATTTCTTACGAAAGAGTGGGCCTTTATTCATGTGATACATTTTAAAATCATAAATTACCGACCGTTCCATGTTCTTTTTTCCGCCAATTTGAAAACGGGGAAATTGAAATATCGTGTTAATTTTATTTTAAATGATATTTTATATTATGAAGAAGGTCTGTCTGGTCAATTAAACTTGCTATATTATTGTTAAACATACATTTTTAATTATAATGTTCATGTCAAAGCCTTATATTTTATATTATTTGATTATGATAGCTGACCACATGGCATTTTCATTCACTAATTGCAAGCGTCTGCAGCATTTTTCCTTGACCAAAAAGGAAGAAAATAGGAATGCAATAGTATATATTGTATAAAAAATAACAATATATGATTTCCGATTCAAATAAAATAATTAAAATGTAGTAAATGAGCGAGGTGACCAGATAGCAGAAGTGTTTTTCTCCTAGCGGAGATAACTATTGGAGACTAATTAAAATATTTATGTTGATAAATTGTTGACAGTTGTGAAGTTCAAATAGTAAAGTTGCATATAGTATTTTTAAATTAATAAAAAAATGCTTGGTGTTGCTATAATAAAATCCCGTTAATTTGTAGGATGTCTGAAACTTTGATTTCTTAAATTAATGTACTTTTTGAGATTTTTGCTTGTATCTTAATTCATTTCTTAAGATTCTTTCCTGTATTTTGAATCCTTTGATTCGAAATTTGAATTTTCTATTTCTTCACTGTATTTTTTGCAAAGTCAAACTAAATTATCAAGTCTTATAAAAATGGTTTGGATCGAAATTTGAATTTTCTATTTTTCCACGGTACTTTGTAAAATTAAATTAAAATGACAAGTTCCACTAAAAAATGGAAGAAATAAATTTTTGTATAACTTTAAAAAAATTCTAATTCCTTTTATGAGTATTTTCCAAGTATTTTGATTGGCTTGAATCGAAATTGGAATTTTTTATTTTTCCACTGTATTTTCGTATAATTAAACTACATTGTCAAGCCCTACAAAAAAATGGATAAAATTAAATTTGGTAGGATTTTCATGATTTATGAATTTTTCTTGTGTGTTGAATCGCTTAGATTAAAATTTGAATTTTCTATTTTTCCACTGTATTTTCGTCATTTGTACCTGTATTTTGAATCATTTGGATCAAAATTTGACTATTCTATTTTTCCATGATATTTTCATAAAATTAAATTAAAATTTTAAATCCAATAAAAAAAAAATTTTCATAAAATTTTTAGAAAGGTTAAAAGTTATAATTCATTTTTGAGATTTTTTCCTGATTTTTAAGTCGTTTCGATCACAATTAAAATTTTGAAAATTTCCACGGTATTTTCGTGAAATTAAACTAAATTGTCAAATTCCCGAAAAAATTGTTAAACTAAAATTATTATTTATTACTTTTCAAAAGTTATAATTCCTACTTGAGATTTTTCAACGTATTTCGATTCATTTAAATCCAAAATTTAAATGTTCTATACATACATTTTTTTAGAAATTTTCTAAAATTACAATCCCTTTTCTGAGATTTGTTCCTGCATTTCGAATCGATCAAATCAAAGTTTAAATTTTCAAATTTTCCACTGTCTTTTCGTCAAATTAAAGTAAAATAATTTATTATTTTTTCCTGTATTTTGAATCTTTTGGATCAAAATTTCAAATTTTAAAATTTCCGCGTTATTTTTTAAAAATTAAACTAAATTGTCAAGTCCCAAAAAATACGGTTAAAATAACATTATTATTCAGGACTTTTCAAAAGTTATAATTCCTTTTTGAGATTTTTTCACGTATTTGGAACGTTTGGATTGAAATTTCCATTTTTCCACTGTGTTTTCGTAAAACTAAACTAAATTTTCAAGTCTTAAAAAAAACAGTTAAAATAAAATTTGTTAGGACTTTTCAAAAGTTATAATTCTTTTTTGAGATTTTTCCTAATATTTTAAATCGTTTGGATCGAATAGCCTATATTGGCTATTTATATTTGCCGATCCTCCATCGATGCTTGGCCCCGTATCGGCACTTTATTGCACCAAGTCTCACTTTTAGTATGGGGAACCATGTTTCACGAGGATCAGCCAAAGTCTGGCCCAGTGACGGCACATTACTGAGCCAAGTGTCATTTTTACCACGGCAAACCGTGTTGTATTTAAATCGGCCCAATGTTGAGCCAGTGCTGGCAGTCTATATTGGTTATTTATATTTGCCGATTTTCCACCGATACTTGACCCAAAATCGGCACTTTGTTTCGCTAAGTCGCAGTTTTAGCACCTAATAAACAAATCTTACACGTATGATAAAAAAAAATTTATTGAAAAAGTGTCAAAGTTCACGATGAAATTTGTTAGTTTTGTCATTAAATTTTTTTAATGTTTATGAAAAATTACATTTCCTGTCATTGCAAAAAGTTGTAAAGCAGGCTACAACGGAAAAAATGAAATATTACGCCAAGAAAAATTGTAATCGATTTAAATTATTTATTAAAAAATTATTGTATTGATATTGCTGTTAACAATTCGTGTATTTTACATTTACACAAGGTCGCATAATAATAAATAATCAGAAAAAGAGAGCTTAAAATTTGGTTCTTTAACTTTTCTGAACTGCAGCTTATGAGAATGGTTTTTTCACATATTTTCAATTCGTCGGTTTAGCGGGGTGGTTAGCACGCCCGAATGCTAGGCGATAGATTTTTAGGTATATAGATGTAGGTTCGATACCCCCGTAGCGTTAGAAATTTTATTTGTTATATAATGTTCAAAATGTAATATATATATTCAATCTAAACAGGATCCTTAATATTTATATTCAAAGTTCTCGCAATCAATTAATATTTCTTTTTTAAATATCTTTTTTGTCATATCCTTAGATCGTAGCCAGTGTTGGGCCGACAATGGCAGCCAAGCCGTGGCTGCCAAGTCAAGGCCATAGTTATTCCGATCACAAATTTAACAATAAGGATGTAAATTTGCCTGTTTGTGTAAATTGAAAATTCACGTATTTAAAAAAAAACTACTTTTTTTAAAGATATCGATGTTTTTTGTGTAAAATATTTTTTTTTTACTTAATCTCATTCTTGAAATTAAAATAAAAAAAATATAAAAATTAATTTTTGTCATAGAAGTTTGATCATTTTAATTAAAATTTATTCCTATGGTCCAAAAATGAGATATTTAATTGAAAACTTGTTTTTTCTTTGAAAGAAAAGAATTTTTTACCGAAAATCTAAATGATTTATTAAATTTTTTTTTTATGAAAATTATTTTTTTGTCGGCAAAAAAAAACAACTATTTTTCCGGCTAAAAAATAGGTGACGCCTCTATTCTGCAACTGCAGCTGTTTTTTGTTGTTTGGTAATAGTTACATTTTTACCAGAAAATTTAACTTATATTTTTGGACGAAATTGTATTTTTTTAAAATGAAAATCCAACTATTTGGTTAAAAATAAATATTTTTTATCCGGAAATTTAACTACGTGTTTCAAAATGTATTTACTCTTTAAAAGAAAAATCCTTCTTTTGTAGCAAATTGTTCATCATAGTAGAAAATTCATATTTTTGGTATATACCTATAATTCAACTATTCAAGTCGAAGTTTCATAATTTGATTTCGAAGTTCATCTCTTTGATTGTAAATATAATTGTTCATTTTTTGTAGAAAATTTAGATATACTAGTTCAAAATTCAACAATTTGAATGATAATTTGTCTTTTTTAATTAAAATTTAACTATATCGTTGAAAATCCGCATACATTGTTAAAAAATCTACTTTTTTTCTTTTAAAATTATCTTTTTTAAACTTGGCTGAAAGTTATACTGTCTGATTACAATTTATTTTTGGTTGAAGATTCATCATTTGAAATAAAAATTAATTTCTTTGGTTGAACATTTATTTTATGACTAAAAATTTAACTATTCAATTTTTGGTTAAAAAATTATCTTTCGTTGAAAAATCATCTTTTTTGGTAAAAGCGAATCTTCTGTGTTGGAAATTCATTTTTTTAAAGTTTCAATTATTCTAGTAAAAAAAATTGTTACACTTGAAAATTTATCTTTCCGTCTTAAAATTCCTCCATTTCGAAAACAAAGATTAAAAATTTTATTTAAAATTCATCACTTTGTTTAAAAATGTTTAGAACTCTTCTTGACAATGATATTTTTGGGAAAATTTGTTGTTGTTGTTATTGTGAAAACTAAAGTAACTTATTCCAATTGCTTATTCCATAGTTATGATTAAAAATTCATTTGTTTGGTTGAGCATTAATTTTTTAATTGAACGTTTAATTATTTAAGTTTTGATGGACAATTTATCTTTTTTAGTAAAAATTAATTTTTTGCTGTTGAAAATGCAACTGTTTCAGTTGAAGATTAATTGTTTTTGGTCAGAACTCATCTTTATTATTTATAATTCAGCTATTCCAGTTAAAGATTCATCATTTTAGTTGAAAATTCATCAATTAGGTTGAAAAGTTAACTATTTTTTTGAAAATCCATTTTATTTGTTAATTTTAATTCAAGTTAGTTTTTTCAAATGAAAGTTCAACTATTCCATTCTTTGTTATAAACTGATATTTTTTATTGGGAAATTTAAGTATTTGTTTCAAAACTAATTTATTTTTCAATTTTTTTATCTGTTGTGTTGATCAATGTTTAGAATAAACTTAATGAACTGAAATAAATATTTTTCGTTTAGCGGCAAATATGAAAATATGCATTCTTCTCTGAAATGTAGAATACAAGCTTTTAATTTTAAATTCAGAATTTGTGTATTCTATGCGTACTTTGAATTAAGAATTGTTAAATTTAAGTGTATTGAACATTTTTATTTTTATCTGATTGTTTAAGTTTCTTTTTTCAGGTATATACTAAAAGAAATCTAAAATCTGAAGAATTGAGAGTTTCTTTTGATATTTTTTATCGCGGCTGACTTATTGAATATGATTAAGCTGACTCATTATATTCATTATTTCAATAATTTTGCTCAATTTTGAAAAATGATATCTACTTTACCTACAATTGCAAAGTAAATGAGTTAAAATAATTATCTTTTTTCAGGAGGGAGTTTCGTCAGTGAAACATAATTTCACTTGAAACAGGGAATTTTTGTTTTATTTTTCGTTTACCTTTTTCATTAAACTTCATCTACTTGCAGTTAAAAGTTAAAAACTTTTTTTAAAAATTAATTTCTTTTGTTATGATATTATAGATTGAAAATCAATTTTTCAACTAAAAATTTTACTATTCCATTAGGAAATTTAACTATTTTTCTGAAAATGAGATTTTTTGGCTTAAGAATTAGTTTTTTAACGGAAAATTCAACTATTCTATTGTTGGTTACAATTTTATTTTTATTTATTTTATTAACTGAAAGTTTAAAAATTGAAAGAATTTAATATGAAATTTAATAGGATACCTGTCATGTTTTAAGAGCATTTTAGGCTCCGAAGTCGAGAAGCGATTTACTCTCGAGTATCAATATTTAACTTAAAATAAGAATTTGGAATATACGGAACGAATATGTAAAATAAATAGGGATTACGAAAATATTAAAAATAAGGTCCTAGTTCAAAATAATCTAATGTAGTTTAATTTCACTAAACGGAAACAGAAATTTTTTGAAATCTTCAAAAATTGTTTGATTCGTTATTGAAAGCTCAACTGTTTTATTGAAATGCCTTATATTTTGGTCGAAAATTTAATAGTTTGTTGAATATGTTTCTTGGTCTTAGAGTGTTTCTATTTGGTTATAAATGTAACTATTTGGCTATTAGTTCATTTTTTAGGTAAAAATTAAGGCTTCATTTAGAATTGATCTCTTTGGGATTAAAAGTCCAATTTTGTCACAACCCTTCAAATTTTTAACTTAAATTATCAACGTTGAAATTTATTAAGCATGACAATAAATCTTAACATCTGGATACTAGTAAGGGCCTTAATATTTTCTCAACATCATTAAAGAATCTAAACAAACTTTCTATGAATAAATACTCAACTTTTTGGATTCAAATGTAATTGTATTAAATAACCATTAATAAGAAATTATTAATGATGAAGTAATGATAATTATTCATGCAATATTTTGCTCAAAATTTTAACTGGAATTCTCATGACCAAAAATGATCTCATATTCTTACACATATTTGTAATTATTGTCAGAAATTTCCTTTTTTAAGACCAAAATCTCAGAAAGATTTTGAAATGTTGAGAAATATTTTGACATTCTAAAAGACCTTTTATATCTAAAAAAATATCGAAGCTTCCAAAGTCAGGGATGTTGAGAAAAAATAGCAAAGATAAGAGATTCTTCTGTAAGAAATAACTGTAAAAAATAATTAGGGCTGCCACACAGTCACTATTAGTCACAATTTTTCTCAAATTATGTCTTAGTCACTTTTTAAAATTAAAAGATAACATTAGTCGCTTTTCATTCAATAAATGAACTAATAGGTTAATCGCTATTCAATTCAGGTTCATACGTATTTCTGAATTTAATTTATTCCACGTGTAAAATTACTCAGTGTGTCATATTACCCAACGCTCAATATTGCACCCAAATATACACATCGAAATGCATTTAAAAAATTCAAATGAATTTTTAATTTTAGCTTAATTTTAATCGAAAGAAATACCTAATTTTTTTAGTTTAAATAATCAGAAGAATTCAAAAGGCTCAAGATAATATAAAGCATTTAAAGAATCATAAATTTTTAAAAGAATTCAAATGAATTTTTCATAATTTTGAGTTGGTAATTTCTATCTAAAGTTATACATCAACCTCTCGGTTTCAGCCCCCCCTCCCCGTTTTCGGCCTTCATGGATCTGTTGGCTCACGCAGTTTCTAAGAGGAGGACGTTCAGGCGACTCCGGTTTAGTTACAAGGTAAGTGCGAGGCAACCCCCGAAGCTGGACTGAAAGCGTGAGTTTGATGTGCGACACTTAATTTTTTAATTCAAACAATTTAAAAAATTTAAAGGGGGTGTTCTAGTTTCGTTCCAGGATTTGAGCCTATGTTTCAAAATTTACTGCAAAGAAACTACACATGATAGTTGGAAACGTTTTTTGCTATTTATTGATATATTGTTCGACTCGTAAAAATGAAATTTAATAAAATTGTTTTCACACCTGACACCTTAAAGCATCCTTGACCGCACAACTGCAAATATATCACTGTCGACTTTGTGGTAAGGTTTTGGCTTTTTGAATTGCATAACGAAACAGTGAAATGTGTCTTGCTTTCAATGGCGACATATTGACTAAGTCCTGCTCATGTCTCCTTAATTGGCTATATATTTACTAAGTCCTGCTCGTGTATTGCCTCAATTGGTCGGGTATTGGCTAAGTTTTGTTCATATCTTGTCTTAATTGGCCGGATATTGACTAATTTCTGATTATAGCTTGCCTTTATTGGCCGGACATTGACTAAGCTCTGCTCATGTTTTGCCTTAATTGACCGGATATTGATTAAGTCCTGCTCATGTCTTGCATTAATTGGCCGGATATTGACTAATTTCTGATTATGGATTGCCTTACTTGGGCGGATATTGACTAACTTCTGCTAATGTGTTGCCTTTATTGGCCGGATAATGACTAAGCTCTGCTTATATCTTGCCTTAATTGGCAGGGTATTTACTAAGTCCTACTCACATCTTGCCTTAATTGTCCGGATATTTACTCAGTCCTACTCACGGCTTGCCTTAATTGGCCGGATATTTATTAAGTCCTGCTCATGTTTTGCCTTAATTGTCCGGATATTTACTCAGTCCTACTCACGTCTTGCCTTAATTGGCCGGATATTTATTAAGTCCTGCTCATGTTTTGCCTTAATGGGCCGGATATTTACTCAGTTCTGCTCATGTCTTGCCTTCATTGGCCGGATATTGACTAATTTCTGATTATGGCTTGCCTTAATTGGCCGGATATTTACTCAGTTCTACTAATGTCTTGCCTTCATTGGTCGGATATTAAATAAGTTCTGCTTATGTCTTGCCTTAATTGACCGGATATTGACTAAGCTCTGCTCATGTTTTGCCTTAATTGA
>NC_046661.1:128675213-128709172 GCF_010883055.1 Belonocnema kinseyi
TTTGCCTTAATTGACCGGATATTGATTAAGTCCTGCTCACGTCTTGCCTTAATTGGCCGGATATTTATTAAGTCCTGCTCATGTTTTGCCTTAATGGGCCGGGTATTTACTCAGTTCTGCTCATGTCTTGCCTTCATTGGCCGGATATTGACTAATTTCTGATTATGGCTTGTCTTAATTGGCCGGATATTTACTCAGTTCTACTCATGTCTTGCCTTCATTGGTCGGATATTAAATAAGTTCTGCTTATGTCTTGCCTTAATTGACCGGATATTGACTAAGCTCTGCTCATGTTTTGCCTTAATTGACCGGATATTGATTAAGTCCTGCTCACGTCTTGCCTTAATTGGCCGGATATTTATTAAGTCCTGCTCATGTTTTGCCTTAATGGGCCGGATATTTACTCAGTTCTGCTCATGTCTTGCCTTAATTGACCGGATATTTACTCAGTTCTGCTCATGTCTTGCCTTCATTGGCCGGATATTAAATAAGTTCTGCTCATTTCTTGCCTTAATTGACCGGATATTGACTAAGTCCTGCTCATGTCTTGCATTAATTGGCCGGATTTTGACTAATTTCTGATTATGGCTTGCCTTAATTGGCCGGATATTTACTAAGTCCTGCTCATGTCTTGCCTTAATGGGCCGGATATTTACTCAGTTCTGCTCATGTCTTGCCTTCATTGGCTGGATATTAAATAAGTTCTGCTCATGTCTTGCCTTAATTGACCGGATATTGACTAAGTCCTGCTCATGTCTTGCATTAATTGGCCGGATTTTGACTAATTTCTGATTATGGCTTGCCTTAATTGGCCGGATATTTACTAAGTCCTGCTCATGTCTTGCCTTAATGGGCCGGATATTTACTCAGTTCTGCTCATGTCTTGCCTTCATTTGCTGGATATTAAATAAGTTCTGCTCATGTCTTGCCTTAATTGACCGGATATTGACTAAGTCCTGCTCATTTCTTGCATTAATTGGCCGGATTTTGACTAATTTCTGATTATGGCTTGCCTTAATTGGCCGGATATTTACTAAGTCCTGCTCATTTCTTGCCTTAATGGGCCGGATATTTACTCAGTTCTGCTCATGTCTTGCCTTCATTGGCTGGATATTAAATAAGTTCTGCTCATGTCTTGCCTTAATTGACCGAATATTGACTAAGTCCTGCTCATGTCTTGCATTAATTGGTAGGATATTGACTAATTTCTGATTATGGCTTGCCTTAATTGGCCGGACATTGACTAAGTTCTGCTCATGTCTTGCCTTCATTGGCCGGATATTAAATAAGTTCTGCTCATGTCTTGCCTTAATTGACCAGATATTAAATAAGTCCTGCTCATGTCTTGCTTTAATTGGCCGGATATTGACTAATTTCTGATTATGGCTTGTCTGAATTTGCCGGGTATTGACTAAGTTCTGCTCATGTCTTGCCTTTATTGGCCGGATATTTACTCAGTTCTACTCACGTCTTGCCTTAATTGACCGGATATTGACTAAGTCCTGCTCATGTATTGCATTAATTGGCCTTAATCTTGCCTTCATTCGCATTGGGTCAGTTTCTTCGCGGACGACCACACATGTATTCAAAGGTCTCAAATGAAATCTGTCCAATTTTAAGTGGTTAATATTAACGTTAAGCAATACTTTATTCTTGCATTCAAAGGTTTAAAAAAATTTTAAATATGAAAAAAATTCAACGGATTGCAAAGAATTCTAAGAAATACACAACATTAAAAAGAATTTAAATGATTCAGAAGAATTAAAAGAACTCCAAAGAATTCAAAGGATTAAACAAATCAAAATAATTCAAATAATTCAAAAGAATTTAAACGAATTCAAAAGAATTCAAAGAATTAAAAAGATTTCAAATAATTCAAAAGAATTCAAGAATTCAAAGAATTTAAAAGAATTCAAAGAATCATAAATAAAAGATTGTCTACACCTTAAAAAATGGAAAGCTAGATGGTGGATGAGGGCGGTTATCTTCCTTTTGTGTAATAAGAATAGTTATAGTAGTTTTTGTAAATAAATAAAATAAATTTGAAGCGTCTAAATTATAAATTTACTGTTAAATACTTCATTTTTGTAAAGCAATAAGTGATTCTTTATTTGCATGTTGATGAATTTTAAACGGATTCAAAAGAATTCAGAGAATTCAAAAGTATTCAAAAGAATTAAAAGAATCCGAATGGTATTAAAGAATTCAAACGAACTGTTCGTATTTTTAAGTTGTTAATATTAATGTTAAGCAATACTTGATTTTTGAATTCAAAAGTTTTCAAAAATTCAAAGCACCAAAACAGTGCCACACATCGCAAAGAATTCTGAATGATGCACAGAATTTCGACGAGTTCTAATGATTTGGAAGAATTAAAAAGTCAAAAGAATCCAAAAAATTCACAAGAATTCAAAGAATTCGAAAGAATTCAAAGAATACGAAATAATTAAAAGAATTCAAAAGAATTCAAAGAATAGGAAACTTTTTCAAGAATTCAAACGAAATCGTCGTAATTTTAAGTTGTTAATATCAATATCAAGCTATACTTAATTTTTCAATTAAGAGGTTTAAAAAAATTCAAATCAACAAAACAGTGCCACGGATTGACCAGTATTCTAAAGAATACACAGAATTTAGAAAAGTCAAATGATTCACGAGAATTTAAATAATTCAAAAGAATTCCATAAATTCTAAAGAATTCAAAGAATTCAAAGAAATATACAGAATTAAAAATAATTCAAAGAGTCATAAAAAAGATTTTCTATATTTTACTCTACACTTTAATTTTTTGTTGACTAAAAGTGGGTCTTTATGTGCAAATTAAAGACTTTTAAACCTATCCAAAAGAATTTGGAGAATTGAAAAGTATTCAAAATATTTCAAAAAATTCAAAACGATTCACAAGATCCGAATGCATTCAAAAAATTTGAACGAACTCTCCCTAATTTTAAGTTTTTAATAAAATTAGAACCAAAAATTTTAATTAATATTTTCAGTTTAGACAATCAATTTTCAAGTAAAACAGACGGATTTTTAATAAAAAGTGGAATTTGCCACCACGAAACACGAATTTTGTACTAAAATAATTTAATTTATAATTAAAAAAGACGAGTTTTCAACAAAATAAGTACATTTTCTTCCAAGAGGAAAGAGCACAAAATATAGAAGTTTTCAACCAAATAGTTGAATTTAGGACTGAAGAAGATAAACATTCATCCAAACATGGAATAGTTAAATTTTCAGTTAAAAAATTATTCCATCAATTTTTTTGAAAAATCTAAAATCCGAACTTTAATCTTACAAAAAATACTGAAAAATCATCAAAAATTCAATTCTTCGGTCAACTTATGCAAGATAAAAAAAACAAATAGAAAAAAGTTTTGTACTCAAATAAGATCTACAAATTTCTTGCGCATCATTTTTTATAGGTCTCGGGATTTATATTATAATCGTGAAAAATAAAACAACAAAATAAAAAAATCTCATTTTTACATTCTAATCCTAGTAAAAAGTTATTGGTTTCTTGTGAAATTCGACTTTATCATTTTCGAATTAGAAATAATTTTCTTCAACATAAACAGCAGAGAATTAAAAATTTATAAACGATATTAAATATATTTCAAAATTCACCTATACTAATCTACTAACTTAGATTCAATACTTCTGCTTTGAATATCCAGTTCATATACTAGTTAATGTAAGGATTTCTCAAAATCTAAAGAAATTCAAGGGATTCCAGTAAGTCGAGGAAATCCTGGAATTTAAATAATTTAACGAATTCGAAGAATTTAAGGAATTCAAGGAATGCAAAGAAGTCAAGGAATTCGAATATTTCAAGAAATTAGAATGATTGAAACATTTCCGAGAATTAACATTTTTTTTTAATTAAAAAAAACTTTACAATTAAATAAAGAAAACCCGAATTTTTAACAAAAAAATTGCTTTTTTAATAGACAGATTTTCTAATCAATAAACAGAAAAATCTCATTCAAAATTTTGAGTTTCAAAGCCATAAAAATGAATTTTTTAAGATTATTTTAAAAATCTACAACACAAACATATGCACGCAGTGAAATTTTCAATAAAAAAATAATCCTCAATTTTCAATCAAATATTTCAACTTTCAACCAAAGAGATGAATTTTCAACTATAAATATAGAATATATCAATTTTCTAGTGAAACGGATGAATCTTTAAATTAAAAAGACAAATGTTTAAATAAAAAATTAAATTTTCATTCAAAAAAGATTCCAGTTTAAATTTTCAAAAGAAAAATATGAGTTCTCAACAAGAAGTAAAATTTCTACGAAATATTTGAATTTTCAAACAAAACGGATAATTTAAAATTTCTTTTGAATTTTTAACCAAAAACTTGCATTTTCATCCAAAAAACATGCAATTAATACTAAAATTCTGAAATTTTTAAAATTTATGTTGAATTTTCCAAAACCAAAATATGAAGTTTATTTAAAAAGTACATTTTCTACAATTCTCCATCAAAAGAGGAGATATCTATATTGAAAAATGATTTTCAATACAAAAAAAAATGAATTTTTCACAAAATTCGTTTAATGTTTAACCAAATGAATTAACTTTTATTGGAAATGATGCATGTTTAATAAAAAAATTAAAACAGTGAATGTTTCAACCAGAAGATGAATTTTCTTTAACAAAAAGATACACTTTCCACAAAATAGATGATTTTTCAACCAAAAAAATTAAATGTCTGACAAAAATTTAAAAAATGAAGTAGTTTAATTTAAAAGTAATAATACAAATTTTTTCAATCTGAAAATTTTATTTTCAAACAAAGAAATCAATTTCTAACTAAAAAATTAATACTCATTCAAATTTGAATAATGTGTAACAAAATACATGAATTTTGAACGAAATATTTTTATTTCCAATGGAATTCCTAGCCTAAAAGTTGAATTTTTAACCGTAACGTTTATTTTTTTTCCAAAAATGGTAAATTGAAAAAAATTGAAAAAAATATTGAATACATTTTTAAACAAACACATGAATTTCCTATCAAAAAGATTAATTGGGTATAAAAAAATTAAAAACAAATGTAGTTAAATTTTTAGTAAAACCTTTAATTTTCATTTAAAAAACTAATTTTTAACCAAAACAATAGTATTTCTACCAAAAATTGATTTTTTTACCAAAATACATACATTTGTAACCAAATATTTTAATATTTTATAAAATTTTAAAACTCGAATAGTTAAATTTTCAACGAAAAAAGTAATTTAGTCACCCCAATAGTAAAGGTTAAAAGAAAATAAGGAAATTTTTCAAACAAATAGTCGAATTTGCAGCTCAAGGAGGTTGATGTTCAAACAAACATGATATAGCAAGATTTTAAGTGAAAAAATGTTGAAGTCTTCCTCAAGGTTTTGAAATTATGACAAAAGTGTCAAAAGTGTTCAGGCACTTTTGTAATAATCTTAAAATCTTGAGGAAGACATAATGACTAGAATTTTAGAATTTTGGAATTATAAAATATCTATAATTTGTTTATTACTTTTTACAGGAAAATTAGTTTTTTTCTTTTCGTTTTTTTGCTCTATTTTTGTGTGCGAAAAGTATGAAAGTAACACATATTTTTTTAATTGGTTTTTATAAATAAAATTGTGTAAGCAATAAATTCGTTTCCTTATTTGTGTCCTTAAATTGTAATTCGATTTTATTTCACATATTGCTAAGGGTTAGAGATGAGAAAGAAAATATTTTTCTACAAAATTTATTTTTTTACAATTTTTAAATAAAACTAAATTAAAACTGTACAAAATTCATAATATCGTATCTTACGCCTTTTAGAAATCTTATTTTCTTTAGTTCTAAAAAATCTCTAATAATCTATTGATTTATTTAGCTCGTCTTTAAAATTGTAACATACTCTTGTTATTAAAAATGTGTTATTCTCGAATTTTAAATTGTTTGTCCTTATTATATCAGGAAATAAGAAGCAAGGAAGATGAATGTGCGTTTTGCCTGTCTACTGTGAACAGAAACAAATCAATTTGTGTGTTTAGTCTACTTTTAAGTAGCAAGAAATTGAAATTTCATTATTTTGTACAAATTTGAATTTGTTGAGCAACCTGGAAGTTTTTTTAACTTATGCTTTCTCATATTCTCCATTTATGTATCCTTTTTTAAATTGATATTTACAGTCTGAAATAAAATAAAATCTTAGCGCAAAAATACTAGTTATTCAATATGCAATTACTTAATCATAATATTTAATCGAATAAATTAAAAAAACGTTCCTTTTTTTCTAAATTAATTTTGTAGCTAAGAAATTATTTACAACATTTGCAGTTGAACAGTTGAGTATTTAGTTTAAAAATTCGTTGTTTATTATTGAATTTTTCTCTTTTTTATTTATGTTAAAATCGTCCTTGGTTTAAATGTAAACTATTAAGTTTATCGTTGAGAATTAGTATTTTTATTGAGCATAGCAAAAAAAATGTTAATCATCACTTACACTTTTACCTACGCAGTAAAATTTTCAATTAAAAATATAAATATTTAATAAAACTGTTTAACTTTCAACCAAAAAGGTGATTTATTCAAAAAAGTGGTTCAATTAAAATTGGCAAATAAAGTGGTTGATTTCTTAAGGGCACGTGATACATTATGACGTCACGTATTACCGACTGTCCCATGCTACTTTTTCCGTCAATTTAAAAATAGCAGTTGTGGTTGATAGGAGAAGCGCCCTTACGGTTTCGTACAGACTGAGTCGGTAACGACGATAGAATTTTAAATTTTGTAATGTGACTACATGTCTAAATAAAAAAATATTTGCAAACATGTGCTACCACCTTCTAATTTATGAAACCTCAGGTTTCTCTGATTGTGTAATCGGTAGCTTTTTTGTGAATTCTTTGTAACCATCCGAATTATTTGAAATCACTTGAATTCTTTAGAAAAAAATTAAAATATTTAATGTTCTTTAAAACTTTTTAATGCTCTCATTTCTCCACATTCATTAAAAAACTATATTGTATTCTTTGAATATTGCGAATTCTCTGAATCATCTTGGATTCTTTCCATTATATTGGTTTTTTTTTAATTTTCTGAATTCTTCTGCATTCCCAGAATTATTTTAATATTTTTTACAATTTTTTAACTGCTTAGAATTCTTTCAGATCCATTCTCTTCAATTCTTTTGAATTTATCAAATTCGAAAATGAAGAAAGACTAAAAGTTAATAATTTATTTGAATTCTTTTGAATGCTTTTGAATTAATTCTTTCAAAGTCTTTGAACTTTTTTTAATTCTTGGTTGAATTTGGTTTGAATTTTTTGAATTTTTCAGTTTTTCGAATTGAAATATTAAGTATTACTTAAAATTAAAAGCAACAACCTAAAGTTAAAAATTTCTTGGATTTCTTTGAGTACTTTTGGATTCTTAGGCTTCTTCTAAATTCTTTAAATTCTTTGAACTCTTGAATTCTTTGAATAACTTTCAATTATTTTAGATATTATTTTTCAAAGATAAGGTATTACTTAGGACTAAAATTAACAATATGAAGAATTAGTTTGAGTTTTTTTGAACTTTTTGAATTGTTTACAATTGTTTAGGAAACGTCAATATGTCACACGTCAACAATTTTTTTACCATTTTTTTACTAAACTTTATCCTTTAAACTAGGAACACGAAAACAAAAATAATACTTTTGACCTCAACTTAGGAGAACACGAATATTTATATTATTTAAAAAAATACATTTGGATTATTTACTGCTTTTAAATTTTTTCAATACTTTTTAATTGGTTAATATCTTTGAATTCCTTTCAACTGTTTGCATTCTGTTAAATTCTTCGCATTCTTTTATTTTATAATCTTTTGAATGCTTTTGAATTCCTTTAAATTCTTTGAGCTCATGAATTCTTTAAGCCTTTTTTATTCTTTGAATTCTTTTGTAAATTTAGATTGTTTCGAATTTTTTTATTGTTTGCATTCTGTTAAATCCTTTCAATTTCTTTGTAATTAAAAATGTATTTGAATTCAATGAATCCTTCTATATACTTTTTAATTTTTTTAATTCTTTGAATTCGCTTGAAATCTATATGATTTTTTGAGTTCTTTGCGCTTTTTTACATAGTTTTCATGCTTTTAATTAAAAAGTTAATTATTAATTACAATTGACATTAATATTTTAAAATGAAGAAGTATATATTTAAATTCTTCGAATAGATTTCGATTTTTAGAATTCTTTAAAATTCTTTTGAATTATTTTTTATTTCTGTTACATCTTTGAAATTCATTGAATTCTTTAAAATCTTTTGAATTCTTAGAATACTTTTCGAATGTCTTCAATTCTCTGAATACTATTGAATTTTTTGCAATCTGTTGACTTGTATTCACGCTTGAACTGTTTTGATTTGTTTGAATTAGAAAATAAAGTATTACTTAATATCAATAATAACAAATGAAAATTAAGATGAGTTCATTTTAATTCTTTGAATTATTTAAAATGATTTTGAATGTTTTTGAATTCTTTAACATTTTTCAAAATATTTTTAATTTTTTTAATTCTTGAAAAAGAATTAAAAAGAATTTGAAAAATTTTTAGATTGGAAAAATGTATATTATTACTTAAAAAGTAAACTATTTCATTTTTTAAAATTTTTTTCAGGCATTTAACTATTCCAGTTAAAGATTCGTCATTTTAGTTGAAAATTTATCAATTAGGTTGAAAAGTTAACTATTTGGTAGAAAATTCATTTTATTTGTTAATTTTAATTAAAGTTAGTTCTTTCAAATGAAAGTTTAACCATTCCATTCATTATTATAAACTGAAATTTTTTAGTGGGAAATTTAAGTATTCGTTTCAAAATTCATTTATTTTTTTATTTTTTTCTCCGTTGTGTTGAACAATGTTTAGAATAAACGTAATGAATAAAAATAAATGTTTTTCGTTTAGCGGCAATTATTAAAATATGCAAATATATATTCTTCTCTGAAATCTAGAAAACAAGCTTTTAATTTTAAAGTCAGAATTTGTGTATTCTATGCGTACTTTAAATTAAGAATTGTTAAATTTAAGTGCATTGAAAATTTTTATTTTTATCTGATTGTTTAAGTTTCTTTTTTCAGGTAGATACTAAAACAAATGTGAAATCTGAAGAATTGAGAGTTTCTTTTGATATTTTTTATCGCGGCTGACTTATTGAATATGATTCAGCTGACTCATTGTATTCATTATTTCAATAATTTTGCTCAATTTTGAAAAATGATATCTACTTTACCTATAGTTGCAGAGTAAATGAGTTAAAATAATTATCTTTTTTCAGTAGGGAGTTTCGTCAATGAAACATAATTTCACTTGGAACAGGGAATTTTTGTTTTATTTTTCGTTCACCTTTTTCATTAAACTTCATCTACTTGCAGTTAAAAGTTAAAAACTTTTGTTAAAACTTAATTTCTTTTGTTATGATATTATAGGTTCAAAATCAATTTTTCAACTAAAAATTTTACTATTCCATTAGGAAATTTAACTATTTTTCTGAAAATGAGATTTTTTGGCTTAAGTATTAGGTTTTTAACGGAAAATTGAACTATTCTATTTTTAGTTACAATTTTATTTTTATTTATTGTATTAACTGAAAGTTTAAGAATTGAAAGAATTTCATATTAAATTTAATAGGATACCTGTGTTGATGTTATTTCAAAGAATTTATTTTCCCATTATTTTAGGCTCTGAAGTCGAGAAGCGGTTTACTCTCGAGTGTCAATATTTAACTTGAAATAAGCATTTGGAACATACGGAAATATATTCGAATATTTAAAATAACTAGGCATTACGAAAATATCAAAAATAAGGTCCCAATTTTAAAATAATCAAATGTACTTTAATTTCACTAAACAACTAACAGAAATTTTTTGAAATCTTTAAAAATCTGTTGAAATCTTTAAAAATTGTTTGATTCGTTATTAAAAGCTCAACTGTTCTATTGAAATGTCTTATATTTTGGTCGAAAATTTAATAGGTTGTTGAACATGTTTCTTGGTCTATAGATAAAGAATATTTTTTGGTAAAAAATAATCTCTTATGGTTAAAAGTTAACTTATTTGTTAAAAATTGAATTTCTTGCTAAAAACTTCCTCTGTTTGGATTAAAACTTTAACTGGTTGTTTTAAAATTTACCCAAAAATGTATGCCACCTTCTACACTTTAAAATTAAGCTGTTTTCATGAAAATTTGTGTATTTTTGCTTGAGAGTGTTTCTATTTGGTTATAAATGCAACTCTTTAGCTACTAATTCATGTTTTTTAGGTAAAAATTAAGTCTTCATTTAGAATTTATCTCTTTGGGATTAAAAGTCCAATTTTGTCACAACCTTTCAAATTTTTAACTTAAATTATCAACGTTTGAAATTTACTTTTTGGATACAAATGTAATTGTATTAAATAAACATTAATAACGAATTATTAATGATGAAGTAATGATAATTATTCACACAATATTTTCCTCAAAATTTGAACTGGAATTCTTAAGACCCTATGCTGCGCATCAACAGATGCCACAAATACCCGTGTGTCACATTATTCCACGTGTAAAATTACTCCGTGTGTCATATTACCCAACGCTCTGTATTGCACCCAAATATACACATCCAAATGCATTAAAAAAATTCAAATGAATTTTTAATTTTAGCTTAATTTTAATCGAAAGTAATACCTCTTTTTTTTAGTTTAAAAAATCAGAAGAATTCAAAAGGCTCAAGATAATGTAAAGCATTTAAAGAATCATAATTTTTTAAAAGAATTCAAATAAATTTTTCATAATTTTGAGTTGGTAATTTCTATCTAAAGTTATATATCAAACTCTCGGTTTCAGCCCCCCCCCCCCGTTTTCGGCCTTCCTAGATCTGCTGGCTCACGCAGTTTCTAAGAGGAGGAGGGCGAGGGTAATTTAAAGAATTCTTAAGAATTCAAAGAATTCAAAGAATCATAAAAAAAATGTTCTAAACATTACTCTACACTTTAATTTTTTGTTGAGTAAAAAGTGGGCGTTTATTTGCAAATTAAAGACTTTTAAACGTATCCAAAAGAATTCAGAGAATTAAAAAGTATTCAAAATATTTCAAAAATTTCAAAAACATTCACAAGATCTGAATGAATTCAAAAAATTTAAACGAACTATCCCTAATTTTAAGTTTTTAATAAATTTAGAACCAAAAATGTTAATTCATATTTTCACTTCAAACAATGAATTCTCAGGTAAAACAGACGAATTTTTAATAAAAAGTTGAGTTTCCCACCCTGAGATATGAATTTTCTACTAAATTCGAAGAGTTTAAGGAATTCGAAGAATTAAAAAACTTAGAAGAATTTAAGGAATTTAAAGAACTCAAGGAATTCTAATATTTCAAGAAATTAGAATAATTTAAACATTTCCGAGAATTTAAAAAAAATATATATTTTTTTTAAATTAAAAAAAAAACTTTACAATTAAATAAAGAAAACCCAAATTTTTAGCAAAATAATTGCTTTTTTAACAGACAGATTTTCTAATCAATAAACAGAAAAATCACATTCAAAATTTCGAGTTCACAAGCCATAAAAATGAATTTGTTAAGATTTTTTTTTAAAATCTACAACACATACATATGCATTTTCTACCGAAACTATTGAATTTTCAAAACAAAAAGTTTTCAAAAAAGTAGGTGATTTTTCAACTGAAATAATTAAATTTTTTATCACAAACGAAGAAGGTACATTTTTAGTAGAAAAAACCTATTTTCTACAATAAAGCACGAATATTAAATAAACTATTTCAAATTTTAAACCAATAAAATGAATTTGAATTAAAACAATGCATTTTTAATTAAATAAATGTATAACCAAATAGTGATTTTTTAACATAATAATTCAATTTTCGAATTAAAATATTAAATTTTGACAAATTAAATTTTCAAAAATGTGTTGAACTCTCACCCATGCAGTGAAATTTTCAATAACAAAATAATCATCAATTTTCAATCAAATATTTCGACTTTTAATCAAAGAGATGAATTTTCAAGTAGAAATATAGAATATATCAATTTTCTACTGAAACGGATGACTCTTTAAATTAAAAAGACAAATGTTTAAATAAAAAATTATATTTTCATCCAAAAAAGATTTCAGATTAAATTTTCAAAAGGAAAATATGAGTTCTCAACAAGAAGTAAAATTTCTACGTAATATTTGAATTTTCAACCAAAACGGATGATTTAAAATTTCTTTTGAATTTTTAACCAAAAACTTGAATTTTTATCCAAGAAACATGCAATTAATACTAGAATTGTGAAATTTTTAAAATTTCTGTTGAATTTTCCAAAACTAAAATATTAATTTTATTTAAAAAGTACATTTTCTACAATTCTCCATCAAAAGGGAGATATCTATATTAAAAAAATAATTTTCAACATGAAAAAAAGAATTTTTCACAAAACTGGTTTAATATTTAACCAAATGAATTAACTTTTATTTGAAATGATGCATGTTTAATAAAAAAATTAAAACAGTGAAGGTTTAAATGTCCGCAAAAATTTTAAAAATGAAGTAGTTTAATTTATAAGTAATAATACAATTTTTTTCAATCTAAAAATTTTATTTTCAAACAAAAAAATCAATTTCTAACCAAAAAATTAATATTCATCCAAAATTGAATAATGTGTAACAAAATACATGAATTTTGAACAAAATATTTTTATTTTCAATGGAATTCCCAGCCTAAAAGTTGAATTTTTAACCGTAACGTTTATTTTTTTTCCAAAAATGGCAAATTGAAAAAAAGATATATTTTTAACTAAAAAAGATTAATCTTAAGAAAAAAATAGAATAGATTAATCTTCAGTTAAAGAAATAAGTTGTTAGGCAATTTAAATACATTTTTAAACAAACACATGAATTTCCTACTAAAAAGATTAACTGTGAATAAAAAAATTAAAAACAAATGTAGTTAAATTTTTAGTAAAAGCTTAAATTTTCATTTAAAAAACTAATTTTCACCCAAAACAATACTATTTCTACCAAAAATTGATTTTTTTACCGAAATGCATACATTTTTAACCAAATATTTTAATATTCTATAAAATTTTAAAACTCGAATAGTTAAATTTTCAACGAAAAAAGTGATTTAGTCACCACAATAGTAAAGGTTAAAAGAAAATAAGGAAATTTTTCAAACAAATAGTCGAATTTGCAGCTCAAGGAGGTTGATGTTCAAACAAACATGATATAGCAAGATTTTAAGTGAAAAAATTTTGAAGTCTTCCTCAAGGTTTTGAAATTATGACAAAAGTGTCAAAAGTGTTCAGGCACTTTTGCAATAATTTTAAAATTTTGAGGAAGGCATAATGACTTAGTTTTTTTTCTCTTTTTTTTGCTCTATTTTTGTGTGCAAAAAGTATGAAAATAACACATATTTTTTTAATTGGTTTTTATTAATAAAATTGTATGAGCAATAAATTATTTTCCTTATTTGTATACTTAAATTGTAATTCGATTTTATTTCAAATATTTCTAAGGGTTAGAGGTGAGAAAGAAAATATTTTTCTACAAAATTAATTTTTTTACAATTTTTAAATAAAACTAAACTAAGAACTGTACAAAATTCATAATATCGTTTCTTACGCCTTTTAGAAATCTAATTTTCTTTAGTTCTAAAAAATCTCTAATAATTTATTGATTTATTTAGCTCGTTTTTAAAATTGTTATTAAAAATGTGTTATTTTTGAATTTTAAATTGTTTGTCCTTATTATATCAGGAAATAAGAAGCAAGGAAGATGAATGTGCGTTTTGCCTGTCTACTGTGAACAGAAACAAAGCAATTTGTGTGTTTAGCCTACTTTTAAGTACCAAGAAATTGAAATTTCATTATTTTGTACAAATTTAAATTTGTTGAGCAATCTGCATCTTTTTTTTTAAATTTTGCTTTCTCATATTCTCCATTTATGTATCCTTTTTGAAAATTGATATTTACAGTCTGAAATAAAATAATATCTTTGCGCAAAAATACTAGTTATTCAATATGCAATTACTTAATCGTAATATTTAATCAAATAAATTAATAAAAACGTTTCTTTTTTCTAAATTAATTTTTTAATTTTTTCGAACTTTTTTTAATTCTTGGAACTCTCTTGAATCCTTTTTTATATCTAAACTGCTTATAATTCTTTTTAATTTTTTGCATTGCGTTGAATTTGGTTTGAATTCTTTAATTTTTTGAATTTAAATATTAAGTATTACTTAAAATTAAAAGCAAAACCTTAAATTAAAAATTAATTTAATTTCTTTGAGTACTTTTGGATTCTTTTTTTTTACTTCCTTCTTCTTTCATATTTTATAAAAAAGATGGTTACTTATGGTATTAAAAAGCAAGGAAAGTAAGATGTAGCGGTGATTGGGCTGCTAATTCGAATTTTCTTGTAAAAACTGAACTTTATCCTTTAAAGTAGGAATACGAAAACAAAAATAATAATTTTCATCTCAACTTAGGAGAACGCGAATATTTATATTATTTAAAAAAATACTTTCGGATTATTTACTGCTTTTAAATTCTTTCAATACTTTTTAATTGGTTAATTTCTTTGAATTCTTTCCAATTGTTTGCATTCTGTTGAATTCTTCGCATTCCTTGATTTTTTTCATTACCATTTTATAATCTTTTGAATAATTTAGAATTCGTTCAAATTCTTTGAGCTCTTTAATTATTTAAGACTTTTTTATTCTTTGAATTCTTTTGTAAATTTAGATCGTTTCGAATTTTTGTTGTTGTTTGCATTCTGTTGAATCCTTTCAATTTCTTTGTAATTAAAAATGTATTTGTATTCAATGAATCTTTCTATATACTTATTAATTTTTTTAATTCTTTGAATTCGCTTGAAATCCATGTAATTTTTTGAGTTCTTTGCGCTCTGTTACATAGTTTTCATGCTTTTAATGAAAAAGTTAATTATTAATTAAAATTGACATTAATATTCTAAAATGAAGAAGTATTTATTTGAATTCTTCGAATAGATTTCGATTTTTAGAATTCTTTAAAATTCTTTTGAATTATTTTATATTTTTTATTTCTGTTAAATCTGTGAAATTGATTGAATTCTTTAAAATCTTTTGAATTCTTAGAATACTTTTCGAATCTCTTCAATTCTCTGAATACTATTAAATTTTTTGCGATCTGTTGACTTGTATTCACGCTTGAACTATTTTTATTTGTTTGAATTAGAAAATAAAATATTACTTAACATCAATAATAACAAATGAAAATTAAGATGAGTTCATTTTAATTCTTTGAATTATTTTCAATGATTTTGAATGCTTTTGAATTCTTTAAAAATTTTTTAAATCTTTTTAATTTTGTTAATTCTTTGAATTCTTTGTTATATTTACACTTTTTAAAAATTGTTTGGATTCTGTTGAATCCTTTGATTTTCTTAGTTCTTTAAATACAAATATTATTACTACAAATTAAAAGCACAGACCTCATAATAAAAAGTCATTTCAATTCATTGAATACTTTTTAATTCTTTGAATTTTTCAAATTCTTTTTAATTCTTTTGAATCCTTTGATTTCGTTTAATTTTCTTTGGCTTCTGTATGTATTGTATTGAATTCTTTACAATCTGTTGCATGTAAAGAATTCAATAGAATACAAATAGAAGACAAACAAAATTAAACGAAATCAAAGGATTCAAGAGAATTAAAAAGAATTTGAAAATTTTGTAGATTAGAAAAATGTATATTATTACTTAAAAACTAAACTATTTAATTTTTTAAAATTTTTGTCAGACATTTAATTTTTTGGGTTGAAAATTCATCTGTTTTGTGGAAAATTGATCTTTTTTTAAAGAAAATTCATCTGCTGGGGGAAACATTCACTGTTTAAATTTTCTTTTTTAAACATGCATTATTTCAAATAAAAGTTTATTCATTTGGTTAAATATTCAACCAATTTTGTGAAAAATTCGTTATTTTTTGGTTGAAAATACATTTTTTTAAATATAGCTATCCCCCTTTTGATAGAGAATTGTAGAAAATGTACTTTTTAAATAAAATTCATATTTCGGTTTCGGAAAATTCAACAGAAGTATTCTTTTAAATTAAAATTCAAATATTTTTATTAAAATTAGTTTTTTTTTAGTTTGAAAATTTAACAATTTTAGTATTAGTTGTATGTTTCTTGGATAAAACTGCAGGTTTTTGGTTAAAAATTCAAAATAAACTTTGAATCATCTGGTTTGGTTGAAAATTCAAATATTACGTAGAAATTTTACTTTTTGTTGAGAACTCATATTTTGCTTTCGAAAATTTAAACTGAAATCTTTTTTGGATGCAAATTTAATTTTTTATTTAAACATTTGTCTTTTTAATTTAAAGATTCATCCGTTTCAGTAGAAAATTGATACATTCTATATTCCTAGTTGAAAATTCATTTGTTTGGTTGAAAGTTGAAATATTTGATTGAAAATTGAGGATTATTTTTTTATTGAAAATTTCACTGCGTGGGTGAGAGAACACATTCTTGAAAATTTAATTTTCCAAAATTCAATATTTTAAATCGAAAATTGAACTATTATGTTAAAAATTAACTATTAGGTTATACATTTATTTATTTAAAAATGCATTATTTTAATGCAAATTCATTTTATTGTTTAAATATTTGAAACATTTTGTTTAATATTCGTGTAGTAGATTTTTTAAAAAATCCTAAAAAATTCATTTTTATGGCTTGAAAACTCAAAATTTTGAATGAGATTTTTCTGTTTATTAATTAGAAAATCTGCCTGTTAAAAAAGAAATTTTTTTTTAAAAATTCGGATTTTCTTTTTTTAATTGTAAAGTTGTTTTTATTGAAATTTAAAATACTTTCTAATCAAAATACATTAAAAATGCTCTACCTTTTTGAATTTTGATCCAAAATGGCTTGTTAAGGAACTCGTATTTTCTTTCGAATTCCTTGAGTTCTTTGAATTCCTTAAATTCTTCTAAGTTTTTTAAATCTTCGAATTCCTTAAACTCTTCGAATTTTTTGAATTCTTCAAATTAGTTATATTCCTTGAATTCGTTAAATTCCTCGAATTCGTTAAATTATTTAAATTCCAGGAATTCTTCGAATTACTGGAATCCCTTGAATTTCTTTAGATTGAAAATTGAATTTTTGATGATTTTTTAGTATTTTTTGTAAGATTAAAATTCGGATTTTAGATTTTTCAAATAAATCGTTGGAATAATTTTTTAAGTGAAAATTTAACTATTTCATGTTTGGATGAATGTTTATCTTCTTCAGTCCAAAATTCAACTATTTGGGTGAAAATTTCTATATTATGTACTCTTTTCTTTTGGAAGAAAATGTACTTATTTTGTTGAAAAATCGTCTTTTTTTAATTAGAAATTAAATTATTTTAGTACAAAATTCGTATTTCATGGTGGGAAATTCCACTTTTTATTAAAAATTCGTCTGTTTTACTTGAAAATTTATTGTCTCAACTGAAAATATGAATTAACATTTTTGGTTCTAAATTTATCCTTTCGAGTTGAAATCTCTACTATTTTCTGAAAAATTCATGTCATATTTATTCAGATTCTTAAATCTCCTGATTATTTTATGTAAATTGAAATCTTTTAAGAATCATCACTCTTAGAATTGTTACTTATACATTTCAAAATAAAAAATTCTTATTTTTAATTGTATAATTGAAACTTACAAAAGGGAAAAATATATTAAAAAAACAGAACATCAAATTGAAATAGGTACATTTTTGTCTATTTTGATTTTATTGAACGTATTTCTAAAATTTTTAATTTTAAATCGGTCAATTGTGAACACTTCCCTTGGAACTTTTATTTGTTTCTTAATTTTGCCTAGAAAACGTTCACAAATTTTTAATAATTTGTTTTTTTTAAACCTTCAAGGGCAATTTAGATGAAAATATTAGACCAAAGCTTCGTCAATTCCAGTTTATGAAAGCGTTGAAAATAAAACATTTCTCTTTTGTAATTAATAAAAAATTAAAAGTTATTCATTCTTTCTTTTAATCGCAAGAAAAATGCAGAAAATACAGAATTTGATTCCCTTTAACTGAATTTAGAGCTTCTTTAAAATGTTCTTCCAGTCCATTCATTTTAATTGAAAATTTTATTGTTATATTTTTGTCACGGAATTCATCTCATTTGATAAAAAAATCCTACTCTTTTGTTGAAAATTAAAATTTTTTGTTAAATGTTGACTTGATATTGAAAAATTATGTTTTTTGTTTAGAAAATATACATACACATTTTGTTTCTTTCCCTTCCAAATTAATTAATTTAACTGACAATTAAATTTAGAATTTTTATTTGAAAATTTAAGTATTTGGAAGAAATCATTTTACTCAAAAACTGATTGTTGGCAGAATGCATCAAACCATTTTTTTAAATTCATCCTTTTTGTTTGAAAATTCAAATATTGCGAAGAAATTTTACTTTTCATTGAAAACTCATATTTTGAACTTGAAAATTGAAACTGAAATCTGTTTCGCATGAAAATTTAATTTTTTAAATGAAGGCTTATCCCTTTGATATAGAATTTAACTATTTTGTTGAAAATTAAGTTTTGTACTCCAAATCCACATTTTTTAGTTGAAAATTTAATTTATGTAGAGAAAATTCATTTTTGAGCTTGAAGGTTCACCACTGTATGTGATCATTTTTATTGATCGAAAATTCGTGTTTTTGGTTTTAGAATTCATTTTTCTAAATGAAATTTTATCGATTGTAGTTAAAATATCAATAAATCTTTTTTGTCGAAAATTTAATTTTTGTTGAAAAATAAATTTATGAAGTTGTTATTCCATTTTTGGGTTTCGTAGCATAAGCGTAAAAATTTTCTTTTGAAACATTTTTTATATATATTTTTTGTAAACAATTTTTCGCAAAAAATTTGTCTGAGCAATTTTTATTCCAAATTTTTAAAAAATAATTTTTCGCAGACATATTTTTTAAATTTTGTTCAACAATTGTTTTGTCGCCTATTCCCACTAATTTTTCGCCGTGTAACTTTTTAATTTTTAAGTGTTTTGAACTAGTTTACTGTGATTCAGAATTAGGTAGAATATAATTTTTAAGAAGAAATTGATTTTTATTAATGTTTAATTTCTTATTTTGTATTGTTTTTGATACTCTGACAGTTTTTCAAAAATGGTAAAAAAATTTGGCTGCTTGATACTTATAAATTTTTATGGTATGGATGGCGGACGAGTCCCAGATCTGGGCCAGTCTAGACTCTCGAGACAATAAAAAAAAACTGTAAACTTGATACAGTAGACATCGCACACATATTATGAACATTAATATATTGGTCAAAATTATTTACTTCTTACTGCAAAAGTATCTTATTATGATAACATGGTATGAAGTTGGCTCTCTTCGCCGTTAACAATTTTTTTGAAATTCAATAATATTTATAAAAATCAAAACATTGGTGCACATAATCAATTTTATTTATGCAAATGTCAAAAGGAATTTGCAACTTTGATAAACTACAAACTTTCCGCTGACACACAAATCAAATCACTCATAAAACTATTTAAGAAATTATAGGTTTATTGCGTCGGTAAGTTTTTGTAGGTCAGAATTTAAAATTTTCAAGTAAATTAAAAAAGTGTTATTAATTTTGACATAATTATGCAAGAGTCAAAAATAATTTCATTCTTAAAATTATTAAAATGTTATAAATGTACTGGGTCTATAATTTTTTTCGCTGATTAAATCATTTCGAATTTTTTTAACCTTGAAACATTTTTGTAAATAATAAAAAATAAATATATGACAGCATAAAACAAAGTTATAAGCTTTAAAAATGCTTAAAAATACCATTCTTACAATTTCTTGATATTTCAAAAAAATTGTTTGCGTTTATAAAGCAAAATATTTAAGGAAAAAGAATTAAATAATATTTTTAAAAAGTTTATTAAGAATGCATTTCATTTTATGAAAGAATAATTAAAAAATTGACAATTAGAATATTTTTAAATAAAAGAATTGAGAATGCAACGAGGAAGCAAATAAATATTTTCCATACGACTACCGTGAGACTTTCGAACACTTCTTTAAATGGGTAATATTTAAATTAGCGATCAATTCTTTTTTACATATTTTAAATTATTTTTGTTTGGTATTGTTATTTTAAATTACAAACAGAATTAAAAAGTACTATAAAAGAATTAAATAAATCGAAAACTGTTCGTTTTATAGAGTAACCCGTGTAGGAATCCAATCAGGGATCCGGCCTGGTCCCAGCCGGATAGCCCCGCTTTAAGCCGGGCGCTGGTCAGGGAATCCGGCCGGGATCCAGCTAAAAACGTCACGGTCAACTGGTCGGATCCCGGCTTCAATACCGGCCGGGATCCAGTCGTGTAATCCGGCCAAAAAGCGGTTAAGAAATGTTGCTTCAGGCGAGAATTTGGTAACTTGTTTTGTCTTTTAAAGCTCATCGAAAAGATTACGGTGAACTTTAAAAGACAAATCTAGTGAACCAATTCTGGCAAGAAAATTAGAGTAGAATTTTATTCCTTGATGATAGAATCTCATAGCAATTTGGAAGCCACGTGGTGATTTAAGGTTAGGGAGGAGAACGTAAAAACTGTATACACAAGACTATATTTTAATTTAAAATAATAATTATTCGCGCACTAAGTGGGGGATTCAAACTAATTACCGAAATAAGGTTGATTTTAACTACGAGTCTCGATTTTACTTGCGAACTTCGAAGAGACGACGCGACTTGAGTGCAAGAGCATTCTCGTTCCCGGTGCGAAACTGAAAATTACTGAGTGTCTATGCAGACGACAGACACAGCAAGTGCTATACATGGCGGTAAATTTGAAATTGTACAGACTAAACATTGTCTGAATATAGAGAAGTTTATAAAAATTGTGTCATTTCTGTTGTTGCACATAGCAGAATCGATAACAGTTTAATTTAAAATGTTAAATTATTCGAAAAAATTAAATATTTTTTTAAAAAGAATTTAAAATAGCTAATTTTTGTTTCACTGATCTAATAAATCTTTAAATTATAATTTTCAAATAATAATTCATGTAGCATCCACAATTACGTCTTTGATAATATCACGGCTATTAAAAAATGTGTAATTTCTACAAAAACATTAACCTGGCCAGTGCTTAGCCGGCTCCCGACCATGGAATATAACCAGGGTTGGCCCGGTCAGTAACCGGCTGGCCGGTTTGAATTTTTTAAGGGGAGAAATTATATCCTGGGTTTTTTTTTGCTTTGTAATAACCACTACAGTAATTAGTTACAAATTGTATTCTAATAATTGAATTATCTGATGCATTCTACTCACCAGCGAGGAGAAAACAAACTGCCAAGGTTACAAAGAGAATAGGGATAATAGTCCTCATTATCCCGAAATAGAGAAGCTACTTCTGGAAGAACTTTCTGTAGACTGTAACTGACTGTGACTGACTTTAAAGTGCATTGTAATCAAGTAAAGTTAACATAACCCACTTACAAGTTTCGGAACATTGCCTTTAAAGAAAAGCCTTCAGTGAAATAAAAAATTGTAACTTCTGATTGCTGCTTTCTCATTGTTTTGAAAAGGTTAAAAATTTTACACAATTGTGTTACTTTCTTTATTTAAAAAATTCTTTTTTCTATTTTGAAACACATTCATTTGCTAATTATGCATTAAGGTGGTCCAAATATGCATTAGAAATTTTTTGAGAATTTTTATAGGTCACCCCAGAAATTTGTTTGAATCTACACGAAAATTAATGCATTTTTTAATAATTATATTTAGAGGTGCCGCAAGCCACATGAAGTTTAACATGTATTTCCCAAAGAAAAAAGACGTTTTTGTAAATCTTTCCAGAATCCGCAATATTATCTCAATCGAGTTAAAACTCAATGATTCTCTTCATAATTAGCCACAGAATACGAATAAACTATTACTTTTCAAATATCAGCACGAAAAGTCTGTTTTATAGGGACACAAAAAAATTCCATAAGTGAAAAATTTGGTTTTGCGGGTTTTTTGGCGCTAATTATGACTTTTATGTGGTTTTTTAAATAAAAATTGTTTCTGGCACATAAATGACCATTTATTACTGATAATTAGATGTTCAAATAAATTGTTTAACTAATTTATTATTGTTTTTACAAATTCTCTCATAGAATGGGGTTGGAAAGACGGGGTTTTTAAAGAAAATTTCTACTTTTTGTCCAATTTTTAATTACAGGGAAGTGATAGTTCATCAATGTTAACAAGAGTGATTGTTTAAACAATTTATTATTATTAATAATATTTAATTTGAATAATGCTATAAAGATGCCGTTTTTCTGAAATTTCTGCCTTTTGTCAAATTTTCAAGAGGAGTGAAGTACTAATGAATTGAAGTCTAGAAAAATAATTGTTTAAATAATTGATTATCATGGTTAATAATATTCTTTTTGCTTAAATGGTAGAATGATGCGGTTTTTTGTTGTTGAAATTTTTAATTGTTTGTCTATTTTTCATCAGGCGTGACCTAATAATTAATTAGATTTAGCATAAATAATTGTTTCAATAAATTATTATTGTTTATGATGATCTTCAATATAGCAATGCCAGATATTTGCGGGGGTTTCGACAATTTTTAACTTTCTGTCCTTTTTCACACTAACGACATAATAAATAATGAAAGTTAACAAAAAGTTGTTTAAACAATATAATTTTTTTAAAATACCTTCATTAGATAAGTGCTAGAAAAAGACAGGGGAAGCAAATTTAAAGATTTTATAAACAAAACCACAACTTCTAAGCACTTATATAAGAGAAGATAGTTATAAACAATATTTAATTGTTTAAACAACTTTTTTGGTCATTTTTATTAACAATTACCTCACGGAGTGAAGAAAGGACAGAAAGGTAAAAATTTCCAAAAATCCGCAAATTTCAGGTATTGATATAGATGAAGATAGTCATAAAAAATAATAATTTGTTTGAACAATTATTTTCGTTAAATATAATTCATTATCAAGTCACGCCTTCTAAAAAATACACAAATAGTTGAAAATTTCAGAAAAACCGTAACATTATACCAATTAAGGAAAGAGAATATTATTAACCATGATAATAAATTGTTTAAACAATTATATTTGTTAAGTTGAATTCATTATTACCTCATATTTGAAAATTGGGCAAAAAGCTAGAAATTTCAGAAAAACCCGAATCTTTCTAGCATTATTCAAATATAATATTATTAATAACAATACATTGTTTAAACAATTAATTTTTTTGACTTAAATTAATAACATAACTTATCTTAACTGAAAATTTGACTAAAAGTGAATGTTTTTCAAACTGAAATTTTTTAGTATTTTTCTAAGAGAATATTATTAACAATTATAATAAATTGTTTAAACAATCACACTTATTAACATTGATGAAATATCACTTCCCTCTAATTGAAAATTCGACAAAAAGTGAAATTTTTTGAAAAAACCGCGTCTTTCTAACTCCATTCTATGAGAAAATGGCTAAAAACAATAATAAATTGTTTAAAATATTTTTTTGAGCACCTAATTATTAGTATCAAATTAAGTTTTATGTGCCAGAAACAATTTTTATTTGAAAACCGCAAAAAAGTCATAATTAGCACCAAAAACCAGCAAAACCCATTTTTTCACTTATGGGGGTTTTTAGGGACCCTCTAAAATAGACTTATGGTGTTGATATTTTAAAAGCGATACCTTATATGTATTCTATGGTTAATTGTGGAGAGAATTATTGAGTTTTAACTCGATTGAGATAATATTGAAGATTCAGAAAAAGATGTTTTTCAAAACAAAAAATTATAAATTAAAAATTTCACATCGAAAATTGATCGTTGCAAATTTGAAAATTTGAAATCAAATAGAGGATGTTGACATTTAGAAAAAAAGAACCAAAAATTCCAATTTACAATATTTTCGCGATTTTTATTAATTGAAGGGGTGCAATTTTTAAAAGTGCGTTTTCCCATTTCCTCAAATGTAAATGTACTCGCTAAATTTGAATCAGTTAAAATGTTTACTAATTTCAATTAGTGGCTTAACTCTAGCTATGAATCCGTAATTTTTAGTGATAAATTAGATTTGAGCCATTGATTGAAATTACTAAAATTTTTAACTAATTGACATTTTGAGAGTAGCGGGTACAGCCAAAGCTGTGTAAAATATACTATCTAAATTTCAATTAGTAAATTATAATTGATTATTAGTTAAATTTTACAAATTGCCCTAGCTACAACTGAACTACTGATAAGTAGAAAAAACTCACTGATTCAATTATTTAAATAATAAATACTAATTCATTCAGTTATCTAAAAGAATTGAGCCCGGATGCGAAAATACTGATTAAACAATAAGATTTCAATTGATGAAATCAGTTAATTTTAAAAGGTTATATTTCATATACATTATGGTCTGCTTTTATTATAATTTAAATTCAAAACTGGATTCGAAAAACAGTAGGATATTATTTAATGTAAAAAATACTAGTAAATCGTTTTTTAAATGAGTTGATTAAAATTTTTTTTGAATGAAAGCTAATAAAATTCCGTTTCAAACTGTCGCGGCCAATTGTACAATTTTTGTTTATTTTTTGTTGTTAATTTAATAACAAAAATACAGATAAAAAATTTGACTTTTTAAGTTTACCGGTTTTGAGAAAATGCTTTGATTGAATAAAAAATACCTAAAAAACTAAACGAAACTGTAAAAAAAATTGCCAATAGCAATGCAAATGGTAAAAATTGTTTTGAATTTGTTATAAACAAATAAGTGAAAAATAAGTCAAAATTAGAAAAAAGTTTATTATTGAAATTTAAACTGTTTTAGTATGTAAAGTTGTTCTTTAAATCAGTTTAATTTAGCGACTGTCAACGCAACAAAGTAGATTTATTAACTTAAGGTTTTATATTTAATAGAATAGAAAAATTATCAACTAAAAAAGATCACTTTCAATTAAACATAGAATAGTTACATTCGAGGTAAAAATAATAATTTTTAACCAAAAACAAAATATAGTTTCTACAAAATAGTTAAATTTTCATAAAACAAATTTATCCAACTAATTTATGAACAATCAACCAAAAAAAAAAAACAATTTTTAACAAAGTAGTTTCACTTTCAACCCGAAAATATGGATAAAATGATTAAAATTCTTTGAAATAGTTCTAAATTATTGAAATTAATTGAAAATTCCTTGCAATGTTTTAAAATATCTTAAAAAATGTAAAATCTTTTAAAATCTCTTTAAATTTTTCAAAACAATTCGAAAGTAGTTTAGAAATCTTAAAAAACAGTTCTGGATATTTCAAAAGTTTCTAAAGGATTTGAAAAATTTAAGAGAGTTTTAAAAGATTCCAAAGAACTTTCTATCGATTGCAGTATTGTAATATGAGATTTTAAAGGATTTAAAATATTTCAGGGTACTTTTAAAATTTCAAGGAATTTTCAAGAACTTTTAAAAATTTCAAAAGATTTGTAAGGATTTTAAATATTTGAGAATGTTTTAAAAGATGACAAGGAATTTTCAACTGATTTCTATAATTTAAGGGAATTTTAAAGAATCAAAAACATTTTAGAAGGATTATTTAAAAGAAATTCCAAAGGACTTTAGAAATCTTAAAAAAAAGTTCTAGATATTTCAAAAGATTTTAAAGGATCTCAAAAATTTGAGAAAATTTTACAAGATGCCCAGAAATTTTTCAATTGATTACAGTAATTCAATTTGCTATTTCAAAGGATTTGATATATTTTAGGATATTTTAATAGATTTCAAGTAATTTAAAAATTATTTTAATAGTTTAGTATGAGATTTTAAAGGGTTTGAAATATTTCAGGGTATTTTTAAAATTTCAAGGAATTTTTTAAGAACTTTAAAAAATTTCAAGACATTTGAAAGATTTTTAAGGATTTTAAATATTTGAGGATGTTTTAAAAGATTTCAACGAATTTTTAACTTATTTATATAATTCAAAGGAATTGCAACAACTTTAGCAGGGTTATTTAAAAAATTCCAAAGGACTTTAGAAATCTTCAGAACATGTCAAGGTATTTCAAGGGATTTGGAAGGTTTCGAAATATTTAAGAGTATTTTAAAAGGTTCCAAGGAATTTTCAATTTTTTACACTAATTTAATATGAGATTTTAAATGATTTGATATATCTTAGGATATTTTAATAGATTCCTAGGCATTTTCTATTGATTTAAATAATTTTGTATGACATTTGAAAGGATTTGGGGTATTTTAAGGTATTTGAAAAATTTTAAGGAATTTTCAAGAGATTTTAAAACATTCTAAAAATTTTTCAATTAATTTCAATAATTTTAAACGATTTAAAAGAATTTTAACGATTTTTTTCATATTTTCTGATTGGAATTGGAACTACTTTGTTAAAAATTTGTTTTTTTTTTTGGTTGATGATTCATCAATTACTTAGATAAATTGATTTTCTGAGAATATAACAATTTTGTAGAAAATTTATTTTGTTCTTGGTTAAAAATTAATTTTTTTTTCAACCAAAAATTCAACTATTCTATTTTTATAGGAAAGTGATCTTTTTTAGTTGAAAATTTTTGTATTCTATAAAATACTTGTCTTTCTAGGTCCAAACTCTAAAAGTTTGTGAGAATACTGATTATCTACGGAAATCGCCATAAACTTTTTTTGAATATTAAAAGTTGCTGAAGTCTCTGCTTCACGTAATTATAATTTTTTATGTGTGGACTGTTGTCTTAAACACTCGACGCGTCATTTATGTCGCGAGAGAGGCGGCACGTCGCGCCCTTGCGGATATTCTCCCAAGCTAACAGCCTAGAACCTAGAGTTCTTAAATTCCCGACAATTTAAGTTAAGGTTATATAACCGAGAATATAATCAAATTTAGGAGAATTTAAAAGAATTTAAAATTTTATGATTTTTAACAATATTTCTATTGTTCAGATTATATCAGCGGTTAAATATAAAATATTTTCTAACTCAGACATATTCAGTAATTTCAGTGTTTCATACACAAATTTAAAATTTTCAAATATATTAATTTATTAAAAAAAAAGTTTTTACTACTTTAAATAATAACTCTTTAATGAAATAATTGAATTTTTAACGTAATAGTTGAATATTCAACTTAAAAAGACAAATAGTCAACAAAAAGTGTCATATTTTTGATTTTAATAAGAAAAAGAATGAAATTTATACAAAAAAAAAGAAGAATTTTTAAAATATCACTGTTCAACAAAAAATTAATTTTCAACGAAACTGATACACTTTTACACAAAAAAAGGAAATTTCAAACTAAAAAATTATTTTTAACAACAAAAAAAGCGAATTTTTAACTAAAAAATATCAATCTTAAAAAAATGGAAAAGTTGCATTTCATGTTACAAAATCAATTCTAAACCAAAACAAAGAAGTATTTTTCACTTAAGGACTTGGACCCATTTGAATAATATTTCATCTAGTCAGTTATTTAGGTGTTTCCAGACATTTTGGATACCCTGTGTAATACGACGTAGAATAGAAAACACAGGCCTGCAAATAATAAGGTTATGTCGGTTGTTGGAAAGTGGAGGGTCATTTTTGAAGTAATTTTTTATCTAGAATCCGAATCCGGGGTCAGCATTGACCCGTTACGTCAGGATTTTAATATATTTGAGGTTATGTACTCCAAAATTGCGATTTTGGCTACTTTTTTGGTTATGTACAGAGGACACAACAATTTTTAGGATTTTAGCAACCCCGAACAACCTTATACATAAATTTTCAGAAGAAAACACCCAGTAGAAAATGTCTGCCTCAAAGTATTTAAAGCAAATGCTCAAGACATAATGGGATATATCTCGTCATTTAAAATTGGCGTAACTTGGTAAAGAAAAATGGTAATTAAACTCTGCGACTCTCAAATTAAAGAGAAAGAGCAGTGCTATATGATATAAATAAAGAAAAATACCAAAAAATGTTGTGTCTTTTGTACATAACCTCAAAAGTAACCAAAAAACGCCATTTCTTGGCTACATAACCTCAAATATCTTAAAATTCATAAGTGATGGGCCAATTCTGACCCCAGATTTGGATTCTACGTAAAAAATTACTTCGGAAATGACCCTCTACTTCCCAACAACAAAAGCATGTTGGCCTGTGAAATCATTCAGCAAGACTCTCTAGCTATGCTACAAACATTGTTTTAAATACAAATGCTTTAGGTTACGCAATGTTATCTTTACCAAGGCGGGCTTACTATTGAATTATTAAATGTATCTTTGCTTTATAAATTAAAAATGATTCACAGTTACGATATGTACTTTAAACTTAAGGGAAAATAAACAAATTTTAAGTCATACGGATCATTCCAGGGCCGAAACGAAACCGGAACCAAAATTGCATTGTAAAGATTTTTTCTCTCAAATTTTCATGCACTTTGGTCCTAAATTTCTTGGACTTTTCTTTTTTGTTCAAGATGTTTTCAGATCGCATAGGTCTCTCTCTCTTTTGATTGTACGTAAAAGCTATCTAAGCTGAGGAGTTATAGCTGTCCGCGTTATTTGATAATACGTTTTTTGTATGGCATGCTAGGGCATGTGAAATTGTTTTTCATCTCATTTAGAGAAATTGTTGATGCTTACCTTGCTGTTTTAAGCGGTTTTTGTAGGCTTGAAGGGTTTTGTACTCATGTCAACTTTTCTCTACCTGCTTCTTCGATAGGTAATTTAAACAGCCTTTTCCGTTCTTCGATGTTTTTACCGTCTCAGAATATCACAGACTTAAATTTTAGATTACCGGATTTAGCTAATATCGGTTATAAAACTTTTATCTTTCCTAGTCTTTTTGCTGTCAATATTCGATCGCCAGGGTTCTTTTAATTTGTTACAAATATATTTTTCCATTGTACAAAACATATTGTTGTTTGTTAAAACAGTGTCCAGTATATTTTAAAGTACGAGATTGTTATCTCCTTTCTTGTTTAGAAAGTATTCCACAAATTCCTGACATTATTCTATACTATTTTCTAATGTTGCATCATTTTAAGCAAGCGTTTGGCAGTTCTTTCTACATTGACTTACAGCCTCTGTTGAGTTTTCATTTGATCTCTTGTCTTCCCTCAAATACTAATCCATATCGTCTAGTTTGGCATTGGATTGACTTAAACCTTTTTGCATTTGACTCGCGAAGAGTCCCGATTTCAAGCCATTTTGAGCGCGGATAGCACTTAGATGGGCTAATATCTGTGACGTACGATTAAGTTGTGTATTCGCTGAATTTTAAATAATGTCGAACCGGAATTTATGACGCCGATGATTTTATGCATTGTATTGATAGTATTAAACGTCAAACCACCAAGCATAGGCTAATAGATTTCAACCGCAGTACTACGAAACTCAAATGAACCAGCCTTACTGAATAGTTAAACGCAAAGATACTGCCACTGTTCTTGCAGAAGGATGTGAGATTGCTGCAGGTGCAGACTTTTCGATATTGCGCTGCGGTCGCGTGTTCAACTTAAATCGGTAATTAGTAAAATAAGAGAAAAACTGGAACAGGTCTACCAATTTCGAAAGAGCAATTGGTCCTAGAAACTGACTCAGCACGTGGAGATGCTTTGCCCACATAAAATCAGTTCAAGAACATTCACGAACCTGGACGAAGTGATTAACTATCGTTAACAGAGGTTCATGGTCCTTTTAGCGTGGCTGTGATGATTTAAGAGAGGATTAGGATTCAAGAGACCGTGATGAAGTCTATCTGGAAAGTGCCAAGTTTTGATGGAGTGCGCAGTTTTTGGTAAAAATACTTAGATGCTTTCTACCCAGATGATCACTTGCCCTTTTTAAATGATGCAAGGCGTAACGTAAATGAAACTTAAAATGTTGATCTTGGTTGTCCTAGTGATTACCGACCAATTACCGGCCTCATGGCCCTCTATAAGCACCTCACGGCTATCATTTCTGCATTTCTGACTTCGTTAATAAATATTGTAAGAAGAAGAACGTCGTCTCCAAAGAAAAAAAGCTTGCTTTCGAGGCTAGCGCAGTTGCAAGGACTAAGTTGCGATTGATAATGTGGTTGTGTTGCACGCGAAATACCACAAACGCAATTAGCACATGGCCTATGTTTCACCCAATACTCCACAATCACTCACTTGAGGTTCTTAAGACATATAAGATCAGTCGCGGTTCTTGCCCGTTAAACGAGGAATCTTCCAAGTCGATTCATTTAGCTCACTATGGTTTCGTTTAGCATAGAATCCACTAAGGTTAACACGAAACAACACGTCCTATAGGTTCAAAATTGATGTGGGAATGGGTGAGTCTCAACTCGATCTCCTCCTGTACCTAAACGATAAAAAGGTTTATGCATGTCCAGAATCGGCACTGAACAGCCTACATAGCATCTTGCTACAGTTCTCCCATGGCATTAGGATGTCTCTGGGTTTGGACAAGTTGAGAAAGCTGCGTTTATCCCATGCAGAGACATATTGGCGAGGGGTCCTCTCCATTCTGCAATTACAAAGGCGCTTGAAATTGCTTTTTCGGATCACCTGAGTCTGATTTTGGCGTCTATCCTCAGCGCGAATAATAGCATAAAGACAATTAACTCCTATCCTATTCCGCTCCTAACATACTACTTTAGTTTGGACACCTGGTCCATGATTGACGCCGAGAGGTCTAACAGAATAATTCGCGTGAAAATGTCTGAGCAACAAATGCACCATGAAAGGACAGCTTTGGAGAAAATAGATCTGCCACGCAGGTTTGGAAGCAGAGGGATCTTCGATTCCTGCGATTATATACTCTTAGGTTGATCTCATTCTACGACAACATATGTAGAGTTGATCTGTATACCTCCTTGAAATTTGCACCTTGTGACTTTCTAAACATCTGAAATCTCAATGCTGAATAGATCGCTGCTTAGAGGCAAGTTAAACAGCTGCACAAACAACACCCTCAAACATTAGTTATTAAATAGTGATGCTTCAAACCTTTAATCAAAGCGGGGAGAATTCTTTTGGGAGAAGCAGGGATTTATTATTGCCATCTAGGATAGGGTAATCAAAAAGAGGAATTACCAAAAACAGAGCCTCAATATGACGGCAGTTATTGGATGATGATGCCTTTGTGAAGATCCCAATGAAAACGTCGAGGACATCATAAATGCTGCACAATCCTTGTCTCGCAAAAGTACAAATGCAGACATAATAATGTTGTTGGGTTCGTTCACTAAAAAATTGCCTTGAACACTGGCTTACTGGAAATATTCAAGCCTTATTTCGAATATAGCCCAGTTAAAGTACTAGAGAATGAAGACCATCTCCTTTACTGGGACAGGACTATTTTGACTGATAATCTAATTCGAAAAAATTGCTTAGATATACTCTGGCTAGATAAACGTGCTCCACACGTGAGAGCAAATATAGATCAGCGTTCCCCTTCACAATAAGACAAGGCTCCAATATTCTAAGAAGATCTAGAAATACTGGGATCTGAAGCCGGAGAACCTGACCGTGTCGAGGGTCAGAAAGGTCACCATCCACCCGGTCGTGTTTTCTTCTTCAGGGAACATTCATGCTAAGTGCATATAAATCTTAGAAGACCTAGGAAAATTCGCCCTAAATGGCTATCCAGCGTATACGGTAGATGACTGAAAATCTCATTCTAGTTTTTGACTTTTTGTATATGTGTATTGTTGGGGTCCATGTGTGCAATTGCGTTTGTCTTTCTTCATTTAATGCAAATAAAATCAATATTTTGAATCCTTGGGCTAACTCATTCGCATTGGAACTTGCCTTTGTATGAAAGATGGACCCCTATAAATGAACACGCCAGTATAAATATTAGTTCACTATAGGGCTGTCCTGTGTGATTGTCGGATCATTGCAGATAGTTTATCGGGCGTGTGTACTCTCCAATTATGACGAATAGTCAAGCATAGTAAATAGTTCCGAACTAACGACTGATTCCAACGAATCTACTATTTATTTGCCGCGATTCGATACCGTAATTAGTAGTGAAGTATCAGGTCATGAGTACCTGTGGGTGGAAGGTGACCCAACGTAATAATATTTTTACATTTTCATTACAATATTCTTCTTCAAAAGAAAAATTTCTTGACATTTATTTCTTTATTTAAAATTCGTAAGTAGTATTTCATCCTTCTAGTCCCATGAAAATGTAAACTACAATCTTTTTGAACAATGATTTTTGTATTGCATTTTATATCGAATGTCATTATAACCCACGTTTCATAAAATAATTTATACAGAATACTCCTTTATATATGTTTAAATTAAATTTGTGTTTCTGCAAATTATAATAATAAATATTAGGTTATTTATGTTAATTTGTACTTTGAAGACTGAATACTTTCGTAAAGAATGTATCTTTGAAAAGCAAGTAGATTGTGTTCTTTGGAACACTTAATTCCCAGTTTTTAAGCGCTAAATTAATTTGTTTAGAAGTACCGAGATTTTAAATTTGATAACTTCGGTAAATTATATATTTTATATCAAACAAAGAATTCCCTGTGATTGCTAATTGAAAGCTTTACGTATTAAAGAGATGAATCTTTTTTTAAAGATACTGGAATGTAATCACATAGGATAGGTTTTTAATTTCTAATCTTTTTTAAACTTATTTTCTGGTTGAATCAAAGTGTTTTTTGTTGAAAATTAACATTTTTTTCAATTTAAAATTCAATTTCTTGGCTAAAAGAATATATTCTTTTTACTTAGTCAAATTTTTTTCTTATTAATTTGCTCAGATTTACCCATCAAAATATATTTTAAAACATTATGTAATTATTTTACGAAAGGAAAATTGTTTCTGAAACGGAGGGAAACATTAATAGACAAAAGGGTACATTAAAATATCTAAATTTGTTGAAAAAATAATCTAGAAATATTTTTCGCCGCCTTTCATCAATGAGATATGTAATTTAATTATTGAAACTAATAATGACAACACTAACATTCATTACAAATTTGATATGATTGCGCATAATAGGAAAACAAGTTTCAATACAAGAAGTAGATTGTGTAACATTTTAAACTTAGGCAACGTTCTGAATATTATAAATACGTTACGTCAGTTCTGCCAACAAAATATTTGGCGAGATTCTTGTTTCAATATGCGATAACTGGATTTATTTACACATATAATCTGTGTTTGTTTTTCGTTTAGATACCTGATTATTTTATTTACAATTTTTTAAATTATTTTTTTGGAGTACACTCATTTTTTTAAATATCACGACTTTAGTAATCGAGTCTTAAACATTGGCTGAAGTATTTACCCTGATCTCACTTCACTCTCCCCTGAATGTTTGCGTATTTTTCTAACGACTTGAATCCTTAAACCATCTTAAATAAACAAGATAACGGCTTGTCTATAAACTAGCAAGTGCGGTGATCATTTCTCTCACCATCAGTTGCACTCTTCAGAAAAATCTTTAAAAAAAATGCCTCCTCTATTCTGAGATGGGGAGTGTCACCATTGTTACTCCACTCATAACCTCCGTACTCATTTTTTATTTTATTGGTGAGTAAGGCTCCTATGATAATTTAATAATAATCACAGGCCGACAAGAATGTGACCTAGAAAGCAGAATATACTTTTCCGAAAGTTTTTGGCCTGCTGAATCCGAATTTGATGTCCAAATTTCTCAATTGACCAATTGATAAATTTGGACGTTAGATTCGGATTCAGCAGGCCAAAAACTTTCGGAAAAGTATATTCTGGTTTCTGGGTCAGAGGGTGGACCTTATTTTATCGGCCTATGATGTACAATTTTTAATTAATTTTGAAATAGGTACATGAGCAAGAAAGCAAGCGCCACATATTTTTGTTTTGCTAATAAAGCAATTTTAATAAACCCCCAATGTTGTTATTAGAGGGGCTGTACTTAAATTACGTAAAGGAATATAGACCCTCTCTA
>NC_046661.1:128709182-128744267 GCF_010883055.1 Belonocnema kinseyi
CCCCCCCCCCAACAACCTGTAAGAACTCGTGATAAAATATTTCTACAATTCTTTTAATTGTACGTAATTTTTGTTTTCCAGAAATTTTTTGCCAGTTATTGCTATTAAAATTAGGTACGGTCTCCGAGAACTTCATTTTAAAAATTCCCTGATTTCTCCTTGACTAATTTTTCATTTTCTTGATCATTTATAATATAATACCAGAATCTGACTTTTCAGCAAAAAATTAATTCTCTACGAAACTGATGAATTCTTACCCAACAAACATCAAGCTTTAAATCAAGAACAATATTTTTTTTACTAAAAAAGTTAAAGTTTCAATTAAAAAAGATCAATCTTAGAAAAATGGAAAAGTTATATTTTCAGTTAAAAAAAAAATTTCAAACTAAAAAAGGCTTTTCGACTAAACAGTTGAATTTTAACTAAAGACATAAGCCCTCAAGTAAAAAAAAAAAAAAATTTAACAATTTTCAGTTAAAAAAGATTCTTACGGAAAAAATGAATTTTTAATCCAAGAAGGCCAATTTTCAACTAAAAAGGATGGATTGTTAATAAAATAGTTCCACTCGCTAGCAAATAGTTATATTTTTATCCCAGAAGACGAATTTTCCCTTAAAACAGAATAATTTTTATAAAATAATTCTCTCCGAATAGTTGAATTTCCATTGAATAAATATTACAGTTTCCTTATTAAGATGAAAACATAAATCTTTGAACAAAAAATAAGTTTCTACAAAAAAATGGCATTTTAAATCTAAGAAGACGAATTTTTCCCACAAAAAACAGTTTAATTCTTTACCAAATAGTTGCATTTATATTCAAGAAAGATTAAATTTGCATTAAAAAAAATGAATTTTTATTAAAAAATGACCAACTTCTTTGTTAAAAGACGAACTTTCACCCAGAAAATATTTTAGTTTATTTTTAACACCGATATATAAATTTAAAACAAAACAATGACTTTTAACAATACAGTTTAATTTTCATCGAAAAAGTTGCATTTTTATCCATAAATATCACATTTCTCTCAAAACAGATTGAATCTTAATTAAAAAGAATTAAAACATTTCAAAAAAGTATTTCAATTTTCTAAGAAAGATGTCATTTCTGCTAAAGTAGGTAAATTATAAAATCCAAAAGTAAAACTTTCAAAAAAGGGGTTAAATTTTCAATCGAATAGTCGCAATAAGTTAATTTTCTGTTAAATAGTCGAATTTTTAACAAAAAAGTATGACTTCTTAAAAAGATTCTTAAATTTTAAACCAAATCTTTGTATTTTTCTCGAAGAAAAATGATCATTCTGCAAAAACTGGCACGTTTTTAAATCAAAAAGACAGATATTTAGACTCAAAAAGATAAAGTTTAAAATACAAAAAATTCCAGAGAAGTATTCATCAAAAAAATATTTCAGTTAATTTATCAGCTATAAAATTTGAATTTTAAACATTTTTCAAATGGCTTACGAAAAGAGCTAAATTTTTACACAACCAAAAAGGATGTCTTTTTAGTAAAATTATTAAAATTTTAATCAAATAATAAGATTTATATCTAAAAAGATAATCTTCAGGACACAGTTTTTTCGAATTTGCATGAATTACGTCCATGATTGAATGATTGGATGATTTCACTATAACAATTTGCAACAAAATGTTTTGACCCTCCCCACCCACTTGAGGTGTTACGTAATTTAAGTATAGCTCCTACAAGCACCATTGGTGCTTGTAAAAATGAACATACGACAAGCTTATCTTATCTTAAAATTTCTGACGTAAAAAATATTTCACATGTTTATATCCACAAGTTTTTTTTCAAAACTTATTAGTGAAATGTGAATAACCTTGAGTATAATCAGCGCATATACTTCAAACTTTGTCCTTGATATTCGAGTTTTTTGCAATAGTTTATTACAGTATTAGAGTCTATTGTCTAGTATGACGATTGCTGACATAATTTTAACTATATTAATTTTCCATTTTATACTTTTAGAAATTTTTATTTGATTTTCACTTTTAGTTATTTGGTTTATGAGAATTTGCCGAGCTTAATTTTAATTTGTAGATTTAAATTTTGTAGCCTTTAAAAAATCGCAACTTCCTTCAAACTTTATGTAATTTTTTGTGCCCCTTTATTTGTTTCATCTGAGTATCCATTGTGTTTCTTTGATCTAAAATTTCTTAATTTATGCTGTTTATAGGTTCTGATGAATGCTGTATAATTCCTTATTATCTGTAGAAAATAAAAGAGACAAATTGGTATTTGGATTCAACTGTTATTTGATTTTTGAAGTTTGCATATTTGAAATATTCATTATTTTATATTCAAATAAAGTTCTTGAACATATATGTTTTACTTTGAAACAAATTTGAAATTTATCTGGTCTTAAGTTAAAAGTTAAACTGTCCAATATAAAAAAAAATATTTATAGATTTCCTGTTGGCCTATCTTCTATTCCTGTAATTCCATTCAATTTCGATTATGTAGAGTTCAACAGCGCCTCGGTGGCTCAGGCAATTGCACGACAAGTTTGCGGGTAGGAGGCCTGGGATTTAATGTATGTTTTGGTATAAAAATAAATTTTTCTATGTACTTCTCCTGTGACTTTGGTGGTTTGGTGGCCGACATGTTTAAAGGATTCTCGCTCGGTAGTCGCTGGTCAGCCTTGAGTAATGAGCACACCTGTTCACTTAAACGATATACCAAAGCAGTGCGCTGAATCTGTTTATCCGACCAAAAACCTCAAAAGGGACCGCTTTGGGCATCCTGATCTGGCCGTCACTCTCCACGGCTTAGCTAGGGAGGTTGCTGGATGGCAGAGTGGATTAAGCTCACTTTACTGTGCGAAGAGAACATTGTTGAGACAGGATAAAATTTTGTTGTAGCATTTTGAAAATAATTATGTAAAGCAATTCACACAAACGCGCAAATGCGCGCGCGCTGGACCGAATAATAATTTGTTAAGGAATTAAAATCGAACTTTTAGAAATAATCATTTACTCCGTACCGTTCTTTGTATCACGATTGTAGGGGCCTCGTATTCGATTAAACTTTTAAAGGTCCTTGATTATATTTAACTTTGACACATATATAATTTGCCAAATCAGTCTTAAGTCCTGAGTTTAGAATTGTTTGACGCGTTTGTAATCAGAATGGATCGGGAATCATCTCTTACTACCACTATCGATTAGGTTTTTTTTGTCGCATTACTAGGACGATATATATTTCTGTGTGTTCATCGATGGATGACGTGTGGAGCAAGACAAGGTGGAAACCAAGTTTTTAAATAATTCTTCTTGCCTTTAGAAACAAACGATCTGACGCTCTCTTCTTTGGAACCCTCCTCTGAAAATGACAATAAGCCTACAGTTTCCTCAGTCGATTTCCCCTGTTTCACATGGAGGATATGCTTCACTTCATCATCAGAGTTTAAAAGCCAATAGAATTATTACGTTATGTTACAATTCATATTGACGTATGGATGATACAATCTTTGCGAATAGAATTAGCTTCTGATTTATTGAACGTTTTTAGGAACCAAAAGAAGCATACTAAGCGATAAAAAATTCAATTTTTAGGTCAAACTATGCAATGTACGCAAAAAAATACATAATAATTGTTCACTAAAAAAATATCTACTTTTTTATTAGTTATTTTTTGACGAGACCCCTAGCGGACCAAGTGAATGGTAAGGATACTCTACAGAGTATCTTCATAGAATCCCTTCCGTATCATGTAACAAAAACTCGAAAAACAGCAAGATCAACTTTCAAATTGGTTAAATTCGGATTCTACTTAAAAATTCCCATCAGAAGGTCACGGAGTAATCGCAATAGTTTTTTTATAACGGTAAAAAGTTCAACAATTTCAAAGTTGATCTTGATTTTTTTCTGAGATTTTGTTGCATGATACGGAAGGGATACTATGTGGATACTATGAGGATACTCTGTAGAGTATCTTTTTTGTTCACTCGGTCCGCAAGGAACGCATAGTTGTTGTTCCAGTCGTTAAAAAAAAATTAAAAATAAACAAATGAATTTTAAAAAATCACACAAGTGTCACATGATAGTGACCAAGTCTAATTTAACATTTGAAATATTCCTAATAACTACATAAAACTATAAAATATGAATCAATGAATTATAACATAGGCCCACAAGAATGAGATTTTTGTTTCCCAAATAAAATCTGAAGATGTCATCTCACGTATTTCATCGCACCGAATCAGATTCTGGCGGCAGAATTCGTCTAGACCATCAGAACTTTTATAGAGTCTAATCTGAAAAAAATCTACAGAAATGCACATACCTGATTTCTGGTATCGTAAGACAATACCTTTCAATTTCTGTGGGAAAAAATTTTGCTGTCATGTTTAAAGGACCTTTGATAAAGGATGTCACGGTTTTTTGGAAAATTTTCGACCCAATCTCGCCCATTGTCACATTGTTTCAGAAAACCTGTGGTTCCAAGTCTTTGCCACGTCATAGTGGGGTTTTCTCTAAATATACTAGAAAAATAAATAATCGTCTAGGAAATCAATCTGTGGCAAATAAAGATCGTCTTCATCAATCCACCCAAGTTCATTTTTTTCAATTGAGTCATAAGCTGCTTTCTTGCTGCGATGCGAATGGGCGTACTTTGTTGCATATTCTTGATTCATTATAAACTACGTCATGCTTTTCTAACATCAGCAGTGTAACAAAATAAAAATTTCACTTATTAAAAACCCTACGATTTAATACCTTTTGAATCGATAGGCAGAACAAATCGCATTGCGTCAGAAAATTTATGTTTGCAGTTTTTCGTGGCATTTATAAATGAAATCAGGAGTTTTTAAGCCTTTTCCAGTCTGTTGAATTGGAATTCGTGGATTTACATAACTATTCTCGATGACATTGAATAAGGAACTCCACCAATTTGTGCAGCAAAGTTGATCTCGAATTTTATGATTCGCGTAAAATATTGCCATTTTTTAATTTGTTTTACTTTCCATGTATGATTTCTTTCAACAATACTACTATCACCCACCTTCGAAGCTTTAGGCACTTAATCATAGTTGCTTAGCTACATTTTTTACTCTTCTGAATTAGTGTTTTTGCAGACGTTCCTGATCATATTTTTTTATTTGTTCAATTCTAGATCACGTGTTTCTTCTATTTTGCTAATTTTTGTGTGTTCAATTTCTTGTTCTTTTTCAGAAGCTTATGCTCTTTTCTCGTGATTAAATTGATGATGTTACTAATAATAATACTTATTTTTGATTGGAGCTCATGATGAGCCCATGTTCTCGGTTTTTATCACAATCACCTTTCTCGTCAGATTAAGTTGGCATTAATGCGGACGATTCATTCTCTTGACATATAGAGTTAACATCATCCTCTAAATTTGTCCAATAATTTATTTTTTCAATTAATTTATAGATTCTTTTTGCGAAAGGTCTTTTTCCTTATCAGAAAAACATTTTACGTGAGACATAAAGACCTTCTTGTAGAGTTCATTTCTGTCAATCCTGTAAAAAGTTCTGTTTTATTAATCTTAGCGTGTTGACGGTTTATCTAAATGAAATCTGGTTATGAAGGGGTCTATCGTGTATATTTAAACCTCAACTCGTCTGTCGTCTCTTCCATCTTTTCAGTAATACATCTGGTGCTCATTCTGACGGTATAATTTTGGATTATAAGATGATTTTTACACTTATCCTCTCGCGAACATAGTGAGGCCTGCAGTTGTACTTCTTGAATCTCTCGACCATTCTTGGCTCTGCAGTTATTACAAGTAGGGTAGGTTGACTATACTTGCCTTAACATTGATAAATTTTCATACTCCCGTTGTAATTATTGGGTTTTGAACTTCTATCCTTTCAAGTACTGATGTTGTTTCCATGGATATACTGAAGATCTAAGCCAGCGTCGTTACTTGCCTTGAGAGTTCTTTGCTTTCGATCACTTTTATCTCAGCTCACACCCAATGTTTTAATCTGCAAACAGCTTTAATAAGCCAAGTTCTGAATTTCGTTCAAGCAGATAACTAATGCTGATTTAGTTACCTTGGCCTGGCCTTGATAGAATGCGGTTATTAGGAAACTCTTGGCGATTATGGCCACTTGCTGGCGACTTTGAGCAGACCTGCTTTAGCTGCATCTTGTTCTGTTCTCTGTTTTCATTCGGTGAACTGATCTTTGGAGTCGCCATCTGAATACTTGGTGCGTCCTATTTATTTAACAATTGGAGTCTCAACCTCTTCCTAGCTCCTTCCAAACATTCAGCTCGTCATAGTTTTTTCTTTTGGTCTGTTCCTCAGCATTAGTTTTACCAGGGCTCATTACAGATAGTTCTTAACTTATAAATTGCGAAGTATGTTTTGAGGCTCCTTCGGTAATTTCTACCTTTACAGAGAAAGATGCTTTTTCCAGAGGGGTCGGTGGCGACTCTTCTTAGATGCTTATTAAATTTCTTTTCAAGAACTCATTTCATTTCCAGGAGTAGCTGGGGAAATAAAAAGTTCGTCCTTGCAGAGCTACGCTTGCAAGGGTAAGACTGATAATTCGCGGAGGTCATCCATTATTTCCTAGAGGCCGATAAGACTGCTTTGTACCCCTAAGTGTCAAAAATGTTGAGCTTCATAAAAAAAATTGATTTTTGCATTATATAATTAAATTTGAAAAAAATCGAGCGTTCAAACAAAATAGATGGATTTTCAAAAAAGAAGTTCATCTCTATCCAAAAGGTGGAATTTTCAAATAAATTGTTAAATTTTAATTTAAAAAATTTATTTTTTACCAGAAAGAAAATAAATTTTCAAACAAATAGTTGTATCGTCAACCATGAAAATGAATTTTAATATAAAGTAATGAATCTTTAGCTACAAAAAATGAACCTTTAACAAAATATTAAAATTTTAAAAACAGTATAATTCTAAACTGAAAGGGATGAGTTTTTAATAAAATTATTTAATATTCAACAAAAAAGTTATTTCCAATCGAAGCAGATTAATTATGAATCTTGCAGTTGCATTTTAAACGACAAATTCAAATTTTTTACAGAAAAAGATACATACATTTGCGAACCAAAAGGACGAATTTTCATCAAAATAGTTGAAATTTCAAGCCAAAAAACTTTTTTTTTAAACGAAAAATACCAAACCATGGACGATAATTTTTAAACAAAATTGTTAAATTAGTCACAAACAAATTAAAGTTTGAAAGGAGTAAAACAATTATTAGCTAGAAAGTGTAAATTATTTATTAAAAATTTAACAGATAACACAGCCACACAAAAAAAAGTGTGCGGATCTGGTAACAAGACACACGTATTCCTATAGATTTTGGGGCGCTGAATTCAAATTCCGTATCAAAAATCACCCATCACGTCATGGTTAAGCCATAATCCCAAAAAGTGACAAAAAATTATGCACTGAGGCAAATAAATTTCAAAATAATGCCAGTGATGCAAATTTCCACTTCAAAAACATGCCCACAACTGTGAAGGATCAACCCTTGCCTGATATCAACTTATTTAACATAACTTTACCCAACAGAACTTGACCGCACCTAACCTGACCTCACCGAAATTTATTGAACTACACGTAAAGCTCTGGAAGCATATTTTCCCAGTAGCAAATGTGTGCTACATCGAATGGGTCAACTCAAGCCTAACCTAAAAATAAATCTAGCCAAGCCTAACCTAACCTAACCTCATGAAACATAATTAAACTGATTGGGTTGTCCGTTGTGTTTGCGGTACCATTTGAATCAGTTCTGGCCTAACCTTCAAAGAGGTCAAACCTATCCTAACCTAAAAAAACCTGACCTGACCTAGTCTAACCTAACTTAACTTCACGTAACACAATTAAAATCATTGTGTTGTGCCTTTTTGTTTGCGGTACCGTTTCATTCAGCTTCGGCTTAACCTACATAGAGTTTTAACCTATCCTAACCTAACAAGACCTCACCTAACCTAACCTAGCCGAATGAAATTCAACCACACGTGTAGCTATTTAAGCGTACGTTTCTCAGTCTTAAATGTGTGCTATATTTAATAGGTTAACTCGATCTTAAACTACAAATGAATCTAACTTAACAAAGTCTAACGAAATTTTGCTTAACGCAACACAACTTAACTTAAGTGTTCCCGTTGTAACACAATAAAATTCATTTCATTGTACTACAGGTGCTTAAAAATTTAGACGCACATTACTCATTTGAAGAAACTTAGAACTACAAGTAGAATTGACCCCATTTCAATTAACCTGACGATGTTTGTATCAATTAAAATGTAGAACTGTAACTCAGGTTAGATTTATTTCTTTGTTAGGCTCGAGTTGACCCATTCGATGTAGCACACATTCGCTACTTGGAAAATATGCTTCCAGAGCTTTACGTGCAGTTCAACAAATTTCTGTTAATTCAGGTTAGGTGACGTCAGGTTCTGTTGGGTAAAGTTATGTTAAATGAGTTGACATCAGGCAAGGGTTGATCCTTCACAGTCGTCGACATGTTTTTGAAGTGAAAATTTGCATCACTGGCATGATTTTGAAATTCATTTGCCTCAGTGCATGATTTTTCGTCACTTTTTGAGGTTATGGCTTAACCATGATGTGCTGGGTGATTTTTGATACCGAATTTGAATTCAGCGCCCCAAGATCTATAGAAATACCTGTGTCTTGTTACTAGATCCGCACACTTTTCTTGTGTGGCTGCGTAACTATTCATCCTGCCCTACATTAACTTTCAAGAAAAATTAGTTGAATTTTCTTATTCGGTTCTATTTATACATTCCGCATTCAAGTACCGAATCGAGAAAAGGGGAAAATTAGGAAATAGGAGAAGGATTCAAAGTCTACGATTATTCGATAGAATTTTTGATCAATTATTGATTAGAGAATAATGGGTTAAATGAACATTGAAGTTTATTTGCAATGCTTGTAAAATATTACGTTGTAATACTTAAAATTTTCCTTAGAAAAAAAAGTTATTATTTCATTGCCGAACCCCATTTTCAAAGTAATTTGATCAAAGTTCGAAGTCTATTTAATTAGCAGGGTTTATATTTATTATGTACGTTTGTTTTATGAGTTCGTAAAATCTTATTGATATTTCTGGGTAAATTACAAATAGCTGCTTGCAATTAAATTTATTTAACTTTCCTTCTGAGTGATTTACAGACCTAAAATTATCTTATGTGAAAATGGTTTTAATCACGTACCATTGTTTCATAAATACAGAAGAACCTGAGAAAATGATTGACGATCGTCAAATGGTTCAATAAATTAGCATGTCACACAACCAATATTAAAAATACTGCCTCAAACACCTGTGAACATTTCTATTGTATAATTCACAGAATTTACTTCACAATCTAGTAGAAGCGAAAGTAGTTCATCACATAGACCTTCTGTTCAGTCTCTTCTAACTCCGTCTCATCCGCCTATACGAAACTTAGTAGGACTGAAGATTCCTGAAGGGGACCATATAAGGTTCCAGGATCTACTGATCGGAAAATGCGAAGGTCGAATTATTCTTCCATACACGTACCTAGAGGAATTTGCTGTACTAAGGCCAAGGAAAAGGAAATCCACTGGAGAAATAGTGCTCATGCCTGACAAAGTTGATGATTCAGATTGGCTAATGTTAATAAGTGACTTTTCTATTCGGGCACAAGTACGTACACTGTACAAAGCAGAGTTCCTTTTTTAGTTATCGTTTTTGGTAGCATTTTCTATCACATTATGCTGTTATTTGAAGTAACAAAAAATTACACAGGCTTTTTGCCAATGATCTCATTTTAATACCACTCAAGACTGTTTTTTCTAAATCTTATTTTAATACTCGAAACAAGTCCGAAAATAATACTATTTTACAGGTTAGCTGGGTACTTCAAAGTGCTGTAAACACCATAAGTCAGTGGCATTTTCTTATACATCAGGCTCAACGGACTCGTAATTATGATCCTAATCAGGCCGTTGCATATGAGCGGCGTGATTCGAGGCAGCCCACAAGGATTCATCAGCCCGATATATTCGACCTTCAAAATTTTCTGCGTAATTATAATCCTCCAAGGCGAGCGCAATATGTTCCATCAAGTGCTCGAGGTGAAGACATCAACCTTCATATGGCTAGACTGAATCTTGATACCACACACCGGGCTAGTTCTAGTTCTTCTTCACTTGCTAGTGAATATCAGAACACACCAAGGGCTCTGACAAATAGTCAAATACAAGCTTTGATACAACATGCGAAAAGAGATCGAGATAAGCACAAATAATGTTCAACTACATTATATATTTAATAATGATGTTACACTTTATGACCTTTGATTTTTGCTTGATATTATTTTTGGCTGAAATTTCCGCCAATTTGGATTTGTTATTTTTGTTTAATATCACATTGGCGAATTCTCAGGCAATAAACTTTTATCAAAGGCCATTAGCATAGTCTAAGCTAATTCTGAATTTAAATAAATTTAATTTAGCATATTGGGTTTCACCTTTTAGATCCTTAAATGATTTTGGATGATCGTATCTGAAAGAACTAAAGCCGTTACCAAACCCAAAATTAATGGTGCCTTAACCCCATGTAATTACGCGACTTCGATCCGGCCACCTTTCAATCATTTGATTTTTTACTGAAAAAATACTGTTCACTTAGCTAATACTACTTACATCATTACGTGGTAGTGTATTATCGATTTTTCAGCATGGTGGTCTATTTCTGACACGAAAGGTCAGTCATCGGTCAGCGCCATCTTAGATGTTCGAAACTGGCCTGTTCTGAATCCCGGACAAGCCATCATTATTAATGTCCATAATTCCTGAAACCCACTGTACTGACTGATAAGAATACCCCCTTTCAAACGATTAATTGGGCGTCGTTAAAATATATTGTTTCCACCACACTGAATCCCGAACGCAAACCACTTAAAAATTCACGAGGCGAAATGAAGTCACATACCTTTTCAATCCTCCACTGCGGGTAGGCGAAACTTAGGTTTGTCTAATTTTTTTAGCTTTATGCCTAAGTGATGAGAAGTAAGATTACCGAGCAAGCTATGGTTAACAATTCCAGATTCGTTTGATTTTTATTATACGCGCAATCAATGCCAATTACTTAACTTCCATCAACTTAGTAATTCGACGTCCAGTTAACCTTACTGTGGTGGAACACATAGTGAGTGTCGACGATGCCGAGTACAGAGTTGGCACCTAGGCCACGGGGTACGCGCCTAGATCAACAACTAGGCTACGGAAAAGCGTGTGAATGCACACTTAAATTAGAGTATCCTACAGTGGCTTGCCATTTTGTTAAGTTCGTTCGCTTGACTAGTCTATGGTCTATGGCGAGTCACTTACTGACCTGCGCCGCAACGCGACACGAACCTTAGTCTAGCACGTCTACTGTATGTAGTACGCGCTCTAATTATCTGGCTATTAGCGTTTAGACAATTTGTATACTAAACAGCCGGTCAAAAGTTTCCATGCAGCTGTGTCATTTTGACTGTGTCATCCTTTCTTCCGGCTAGTTTAATAAAAAAAGTTTGCAGGCATTAGTGGGTGAATTTTATATATTATAATGACCCCCCAGTCTGTTGAAGGTTCAGTGCGGCTCACTTACAAAGCCTAGGCCAGAACGGAATTTATTTACAGAAAAAGGCCGTCCCTATTCAGGCTTCTGTCGTATGACCGTTCCTAATGATGATGTGCTCGACCAGGTATAGTGTAGTAATTAAGTTTTATTTCCATTTACGTTGATTGGGCGTGTATATTTATTCAATTTGGGTGTGGTCGAGATAGATCTTCATGTATTTCATCTTAAGGGTCTTCTCGAAGTTTGTCCAGTGCCAAATAAAAAGGTACCGAGGTTCAAGGTCTGGAAGTGTAAAAAAATCAAGATCGGGAAGTCTTACACGTGGAAAAGAGAATAGAGATTCCCATTCTCGCACACGTTCGTGCACTCGATCTACGTCCCGTTCTGCCTCTCCCGTTTCCAAAAAGCAGCGTGGTAAGTTAATTTAAATCACCTAAATGGATGGTAGAGCTCATTCGCAAGATGAGAGAAGTCCGATCTCTCGACTGGTGAGCCTGTATCTAGGTAAAGAAAACAAGGTGGTTCCAAAGAAGGATGCCCCATATTTAAGGAAAATCCTCCTGAAGGAGAGAAAAACGCCGAATCTAAAAAACTGGATATCCTTATAGAAAATCCGTTAATAGTCAACCAAAAAGAAGTTAGGCTTCATCCAGAATTAGCTACAAAGTGGAGATATTGGCTTATGTCTGGCCTTAGTGATTCAGTTAGGAAGGAATTGTAAAAAAAATATCCGAGGAGAGGTGACTGCTTACTTGAATCCCGTTAGTTAATTCCGGAAGTAAAGCTTCTTATAAATGACGTTTCTGAAAAAGGTGTCGAACATTTTCAAGTCATTCAACGCTTAGTTCATTTCTCATTATCGGCGACACATCCGGCTATTTCTAATTTACTGGAAAAAAGTAACCTAACCCTTTAAATCATTGATAAATGCTAGCAGATAAGGGAAAAATTATAACGGAATTACATTGCTCAGTTTCAAAAGCGAGAAGGACTTTTATTACACAAAGATATTCAAAATCAGGAAAAGAAATGTTCGACTCGTCTTCAGATAACCAGGCCTTTCTTTTTTAGTATAAATAAAATCAAAAAGTAAACGAAGTTACATCGCTTGAGAAGATAAGGAAGGCCATGAAACCTTCTTTCAGACCAAAGAGTTTATTACCAAAACCTTTCATGGAAATTTAAACAACAGGAGCTCTTAGATGAGGAATTTTGAGAAGTGACGATCGAGCAACAGGTTTACGTCTCGAACGAACTCCTCCATTTATATAAAAACAAACAAGGGAACAGCGTCCTCGTATCATGCGACTTGACAGAAACGTCACCAGGTTCTGATAAATTCAACTAAATATCCAAAGCCAACCAACTGTCAGAGACGATAGAGGGACGCAGGGTTAAACGGCTGCAAAGGTTGCTTGGAAAGTGGAACGAAATCACTAGCGATAAATTTGTTTTAAATTGTATGAAGGGCCTGAAGTTCCTTCTACTCAATTACTAAAATAATTGATGTTACCCAGTAATCCAAATTGGTCAAATGATAAGACCGTGGCTTTGAGGTTAGAAATTGATATAATTTTATAAATAGGGGCCATTAATCCTTGTCAATCTGAGGATGGTAAATTTATATCACCTTATTATTAGTGAACAAACTGGATAACTCTAAACACCTCATATTTAACTTAAAGAAGTACAATAATGTCATTCAGGCATCTCATTTCAAAATCGGTCCATTAATAGGAAGATTAGTGGCAAGCTATCCAATTACTTTGTCTGAAGGTAATTATAAGATCAAATGACAGGGTCACCTTCTGTGCTTCCAGAGTTAGATTGGGGGAACAATATTTTACGAACTGGTTGTGATTTAGAAATGGTTTTCGCTTGATAAACCTAATCTGCAAAAACTTACTGAAAAACTTGTAATACTGCTGGCGTTAAAGACAGTTCATCTAGTTTAGACCCTTTCATTCATTCCATAAGGTACGTTTTTATTCTCAACTTTCCGAGGTAGAACTTAGGATCGAAACTCGTATAAAGATGTTCAGGGCTCGATCGTATCAGCCTTCTCTGAAACTACCTTACTTTTATGAGAAACCAGAACTATGTGCAGTTTCGACATTAAAACATTATTTAGACGGAACAAGTGCTTTGAGTAAGAGGTAATGCGCATACGCTTCTTATTAGCTTAAAGAAGTCTCATAGTGCAATAGGTGCACAACCTTTGAACTGTTCGATTAAAAATGTTCTTTTGTATGCAGCGTTGAAATAGTTTTTGCTCATAAAACTAGAACCGCAACCACCTATTTAGCTTTTCAGAAAAGTCTAAGTTTGAGAGTCATAAAAAAACTATGCAAAATGGTCAGAAAGATCATCTGATTTTGCAAAATTTTATAATAGAGTAAGTATTGAGCCTGATGGCTTTTTCACTTCAGTTATGAGTTTCTATATTAGTTTATTAGAAAATTGTCAGCTTTGATAGTATACAGGTGTAATCCCGAGAACGAGAAAAAAAGTTTAATTACCTGATTGAATAAACTTACCTGTGGACAATTTTCTTACGCATCTTCAAACTTAACGAGATAGTTAAGTCAGTAACAAAGAGAAATGCAGGAACTCGACATAATTAATTTAACTGTAAATTGTGGCGGCGCGGGTAGGATTAGATGATACTACAAGTGTAATCCCTTAGAACTAGGCAGTCGTACAATTATGACTGGACTTCTCTACAGATAAGTTTATTTAATTAGTTATTTATAGGGAGTGGAAACAGAAAAATGGATCTTCACGTTGTACAGTTGTTTATGATACGTCTAAATCAAACTACAAACCTTGCCATCACAAGAGAAATTATGTTGTACACACGTGGTACATAATGAACAAGAAAAAGGCAATATTTATGCCCAAAAATAGCGCAAGAGGTAGCGAAAAGTGCATTTGTGATTCTGAGTTTATGATTTTCTTGAAGAAAAAAAAAACTTAAAAAAAGATCATTCTACAGATATTGGGAGCGTGCATTAATTTTGAAGGATTTTTAAGATATGGAGTTACCTATACTATATTGCATCGAGACGTGTCGTTACTATATTTCGAAGTGTAAACAGAATTTTTTTTGTAGCATCAAGGATTTAGCGCCTTGCGATCACCACCTCTTTTAATCCATGATTGATGGTCTTTCTAAGCAACGATTTTCTTTTTATGTACATAGATGCCAAAAAAATGGGTCGATTCGTGGATAGCTTCAAAAGTTGAGTCATGTTTCCGACGCGGTATCCGTATGCTGTCAGAAAGATATGAGAGAGTAGTGGTTAGCGATTGACAATACTTTTTATGATTAACTGGTACCACTTTTTAAATAAACCCGCAATTTTACAAAAAAATCGGGCAAAATTAATGCACGCTCCCAATAATTAGAATAAACTATTATTTTCGTTTGATGAAGATGTGTATTTAATAATCTTCTATGATTTACTTTTATTAACTGTGTTAACTATGATTAAATTGTTAAGACTCAACTCATTTATTCACTCGATTAAGATGGAAGTTTCTGTGTTTTCGTTCGCTTTTTGTGGGCTTTTTTAACTCATTTCAAATTTCCATTAAAAACTGAATAGCGTGGTCTTCCAAATTATAAATGAGTAAATAAATTAATAAATTATAAATCTTCAAATTTATTGTTAAATATTTAGAATGTTCTAATTCCAAACTATTTCAGCTTTGAATGATGTACATAAGTTATCTAAAGTATACTCATAAGCAATTTTAAAACAAATTTCATAATCAAGACAAATATTCGCATTGAGAATTCTAGCTATTTTCTATGGATGTTAGAGGCGAAATTTTAGAACAAATATTTTAGGTTAAAATTGTTCAGTTATTTGTAGTTGTATATTTTTGCTTCCTCGCAAGGTGAAAATTTCAATTTTATTTAATCCTAATGTTGTAGGCTCTATTTTATTTTTTAACAGACTCTCTACAAACCTCTTTGGTACGTTTTTATTCGAAAAAATGTATCGTAGAAAAATATTGATTATAAATTTAAAAATTTTATATTTTTTAAGCAAAATGTTTTAAATAAAAACGTAAGATAGAGATTTGTTTAATACAAAAATGTTAAATACAAAATGTTTAATACAGCCAATTGCAGCATGCAACAATTCTTAGTTAAAATAAATAATTTAGTTTCCAGGCCTTAAAATTAGATATAGTACGCGTCAAAATGAAATTCAGAAGTGTGAAGTGTTCGGCGTACGAATGTAATAGTGTCTAGAAATAAAAAATAACCCAAATTCACAATTGTTTCATGGATCAAAATTTTTAAAGATAAACTTTGAGTAAACTTCAGGTAAAAATATATTCGACTGGTTGTGGCTGATGTTACGTTATACAAAATGCGAAATTCAGTGGAAATTATAATTTGTTGCTTACATTTTAATTGGGAACAATAGATTATTTAAATCAGTCTGCCATTTGTATAATTATTACTATAATATTACAAAAAAGTATGTAAACGGAAATAATTGCAATTTAAATGTTTGAATATTATTTATTAACAAATGTCAGTGAGCTACTAATTTACTTTAGTAAAAAAGATTTGTAAATTAATAGCTCATTTTAAACATATCCATATTGAGAGATTTATCTAATAATTTATTAACATTATTTCCGAGTTGAAATTTTCACGTTTTTTTTGTTTTAATTTGAGATTCATTGAGATTGATATATTTGAACGCAGGAACTTCAGCACCTATTAATATGAAAAATCAAAAGTTGAAAGCGAATACAAGAAACTCTCGCTTTCAGTCCACTGTCGGGGGTTGCCTTCAAATATCCTTGGACTGAATTCGGGGGGATCGAAAGGAAAACAGTTAGGGTCGACTGAACCGTTTCCAATTGAAATGCATGGTATTGCTCAATATACTGGACTGAGAATTTGCGCACTGCAGTCCCTTCGTAGAAAAAGTCATAACCGCTCTCGCCCTGCTTCCCTGAGAAACTTCTGTACCCAACAGTTCTAAAAAGGCCGAGAACAAGAGAAGGGTGGGCGAGAGTTTGGTTCAATTTGACAGAAAAATTGTAAAAAAGTCTTGTCTTAGTTGAAACTTTCTGAAAAATGTTCACAGAATTTTAAACAACTTACGACATACTTTTTCGAAAAACTACTCTAAATATTCTTAATGAGGAAACATATTCTAAAATCATTTTTTGCGATATCTGTTTCTATTACGATGCTGGGCGTTTGCTAACTGCCTACTGGAAACCCTGGGTGTACCTACATATTCTAGAAGGTGCTCAAAGTCATTAGTCGAATGAGGGCTTATATTCGATGCATGTTCATGAGCATTCAAATTAATTTGAGACAAGTGTTCGACTATTTCGTGACCTTGAGAGTGAGCCGGTGTCTCTGTTACGTTCATGTAATAATTGTCGAAAGGATAGTTTACAGAAGACGCAGAATCAGAGCTTTCAGGGGACCCATCAGAAGAACTAGTAGCAGAATGATAATGAGAGTCTTGAGAAGACAGAAAAGAAGAGCATTGAGCAGAACCATATCGAGAACCCCTAAATCGATATCCTAGGTAGGAACCACTTGAAGAACCACTTGAAGAACTTCGAGAAGACGTGGATCGAGAGTTTCGAGAAGACCCAGGAGGAGCCCTATAATAATTGTTTTCAGCAGCCTCCGTACGAAGAGCGGTGAAATGTTCGCTATATATATTTTCTAGTGTTGTATCATGTATCTCCTCCATTAAAGCGAGCCGTTCCCGATGAATTCCATCGGCGTCCCGAAGGCGTCGATCAATCGCCCTGTAGTGCTGTACCGTGTTTATAGCACTTAGAAGTACCCAGTCCTTCTGTAAAAAATAATATTAGGGTTCACTTTAGGTATGAAAATAAGATTCAGAAAAATATGTCCTAAATTGAACTAAAATGACAGCATTGCTTGAATCCCAGAAGTGATGAGAACAAACTAGTCCATCTTAACTGGTTACTGTAACTAGTTATTTTTTGTTGATTATGGTGGTAACGAAGTTACTTTTGGTAATGGCTAACGAATTGGACTCTAGTTTCATTTTTTCCGTAACAGTAATTATAAAAATTCTTACTTCTTACAAAAAAAAAAAAACAATTTAATTACACCGCCCCACAAACTAAAAAATTCTGCAACCTGTACTAAAGCACCATACCTATACGCTTTAGAGGTCGCTGAATCCGAAGGTCAAAGTGAAGAAAACCATTGGATCGGAGAAAGCCTCTACTTTTAGACGTTTTTGAGGTTGCTCAATCCGCATCCGGTTTCATTTTGATCCCAAAAGATCAGGTTCAAGGTTAAATTAAGGTCAAGATAAGAAAAACCTGTTGAATCGACGTAAACCACTACTTTAAGGTGTTTTCGGGATCGCAGAATCCGAATCCGGGTATATTTTTACCTCATCAGGTCGGGATGAGGGTCATCACAAGGTAGCAAATTGAGAAAACCAGGAAAAATAACTTATGGGGCCGAACTAAGCCCTGATTCGGATTTAGCAACCGGAAAAACCGTATGGAAATAGAGTTTTTCTCCAATCCATTGATTTTCCCTGTTCCAATGGTTTCAGTCATTTTTTCCTGCACTATACCATAATTCTGATATAATAGGGTTTATTGGACCCCAGATTCAGATTCAGCGACCCAAAAAATGTCTGGAAGTAGATGTTTTCTCCGATCTATTTGTTTTATTCATTTTGACCTTCACTCGACTCTTATCTTGATCTGATGGGGTCAAAGTAACCCTGGATTTGGATTCAGCGACCCAACAAACATCTGGAAATGAAGGTTTGTTCCGATCGAATGGTTTTCTTCATTTTTACCTTCAATGTACTCGGGAATGTCTTTGGCACGTTTCTAAGATATTAAAATGTCACAAGTAGAGAAACGTTCATAAATATTAATAATATATTGGGCTAATTTATAGACAAATATATACTAATTATAGAAGCTTACCCAAAACTTGAAATTAGTCAAATACAGGATAGGTTTACTTTAAACGTTTTAAATATTTTGTTTTGTAATGTATTTTTTTTTATTTTTACAAATTTTCTACGATATGATTGTGCAATTGAGAAAAATTTGTATTTATATTAGGCTTCAATAAATAATGACAAAAATTTACATTGATTTAATTATTAGGTTAGATAAAATAATTTATGCGTCAAAGAGAATAAGAATATACGAAGTTTATAAATTTGACGAAAAAATCTTTTAGAAAATGTGGTTTTATAGCAATATTCCAAGTTGATTTATTTAAAAACCTAATTTTTTATATACTTTTGATTTATTTAATCCTGTTGTGTGCCCTCTCCTTGTAAAGAAGGTCTTTTTTCTCGAAAACACGAAAATTCCTTTTTTGCGATAGAAGATGCGAAAAAATTTAAAGAAAGAAAATTGTTTTTTCTACAAATTTTCGAGGACATTTTTAGGACCCTATTTTTTATCTCCGTTACTTCCGATATTTTGGTCAAAATACATATCATTTAAAATTATTTTTTCTCGCAAAAATACAATTTTATAGTTTTTAAAACTGCTCGCACACGATATTTTTAAATATCGCACACGATATTTTTTTTTGAAAAACAGATGAATTCAGACATTTCTCCATATACATTCATGATTTCAGCCCATATTAGATTTCGAATAAAAGAAGCATTATTTACGATTATTTATGGTAATTCAACAGTTAAAAATGGCAACTTACCATAAGTTTTAACTCCCCAGGATGTAAAAGGGGATGAAATCATGCAAGTGTCATAAAAACTCAATTTTTTATTTTCACCGAAATATTAAACATGATAGCTTTTTTAAAAATTTAAAAGCTTTATGAAAAAGCATCCGACGAGCAATCGGAAGCTATGTGGTTCGATTTCCAGTGGAGGAACGATGGTAGATTTTATTTCCGGAAAATTTAATTTTTGGGCCAAACACATTTTTGACTATATCTGGTGAATAATAGGAGTAGAGAAAAATTGAATATATACAAAATTTCAGTATTTTATTGAACTACAAAACTACAACATTTACATAATTTTAATGAATTTTTTTGACAATTCCATTCACATTGTTTGTAACGACAGTGTTCCAAAATAATGGGCCACACTTATCTCATAGGTTCATAAAATAGTTAACGTTCATAAAATCAACAAGAAAGTTATTATTCCGTTGTTTATTGACTAATACTTTGTAGCCATACCCTTAGAAGCAATTACAGCAGCACATCATCGAGGCATTGAATAACCTAAGCATTTACGTAGTCTTTCGATATTTTTTCTCATTCTTCCTGAAGAGTTCTCCATAAGTCATCCTTGTTCGAATGTTTCTTCGTTCCAACATGTCTTCCGAGTGTGTCCCACAGATTTTCAATCGGATTTAGGTCTGGAGATTGAGCTGGATGATCCAGAAGCTTCACTTTTCGCCCTTTCAAAAATTCCTGAACCAGCTTCGACTTGTTTCGCATCGTTATCTTGCTGGAAAATCCAATTTTTGGGCATTCTTCTTCTAGAATGTGGTAACATTTTTTTTCCATAATATCTCGATACATAACTTTGTCCATGATGCCTTCAATCTTGTGCAGTGGACCTACTCCTTGCGAAGACATAGCGCCCTAAACCATGACTGATCCACCTCCGTGTTTGACAGTTGGAATTTGATACCGAGAATCGTATCTAGTATTTTTCGGACGTCGAACATACTTCTTACTATCACTTCCGAATAGATTGAACTTCGATTCGTCAGAAAAAAGTACTTTAGCCCACTGCTCCGGAGTCCAGTTTTCGTATTTCTTCGCAAAATCCAATCGGGCCTTCTGATTCTTCTTGTTGATCAATGGTTTCTTAACAGCAACGCGTCCGAACATTCCCATATCGTTCAAACGACGAGCCACAGTGCTCCTACTTACGTTGGCAACGTTTGCATCGCGGAGTTCATTGGCAATTTCAGATGCTGTCTTCTTGACATCAATTGTTGATTTGCTTTTGCTGATCTTGTCAACACGAATGATCGTTTTCCGTGGTCTACCAGATCGTGGGAGGTCCAGTAGACTCTAAGTAGTACTGAGTTTCTTAATTAATCTATTTACAGTACTCTTACCAATTTTCAATGAGGCAGCAATTTCACGAGAAGTCTTCCCTTGTTCAGAAAGATTTAACACAGCTTCCCGAATCTCATGGGTCGTATGTCTCGGAATTTTGACTTCAGAATGACTTGATCTGATAGGTTAAATAATTGACAAATGCGAGGAATCGAAGTTGTTACCATAGAATCGCTTCTAGAGATATCTAAACATAGTGGCCCAATACTTTTGCACACGTCAATATGGAATATAATCGAAAAAAAACAATGGATTTTTTTCAAAACTTGTTACCTACCAGGAATAGACCAGAAAAACAATGTGGCCAAAAACTTTTGCGCACCACTGTATAATGATTGATGGTAACTACCTCTGATGATAAAAAGATTTCTTTAAATAAAATGGGATATCCCAGAAGAACCTGTGTTGTGAGGGTTACACAAATTTTTAAATTGTAAGGCGTAAACCTTAGGGAATTACTTAGGTTTTATTGGCAAGGTTTTGCTACGGATTTCAGCAAGTTTAAGAAAAATAAAGGTATTTATAAAATTTTAAATATTTTAAGCTATAAATTAAATTTATTCTTGAAAAAAATCTCGTCTTTTCGCTCCACTGTGAATCGAACTACATAACTTCTGATATCCAGTCAGGGGCTTTTCCATTAGCCTATTAGAGAGATCGGAACAAGAACTTTAATTCAAGAAAATAACGCTAATTTTTTTCAAGGTGATAATAGTGGAAGTAATTATTTTTAATTAATCTGTTATATCATCAACGGATAATACTTTAGCGACAGTAGATAATCCTCCACAGATGCGAAGGCAGATAATCTACAGAATCGATCAGGTTAGGAATCTTCAATTATAGAAAATGCTTAACGACTTGATCAGACTGGACGGAATACAATGTTTTGAAACTTAAGATTTTTTTTTTCCTGGAAAAAGATCTTCTCTTTTAGCTCCACTGGGATCGATATTGTGGATTATCGACTTTCGCGGTTTTAGAGTGTTATCTACTGTCGGTAAAGTACCGTTTGCTGATAGTATAACAGATTCATTTATTTTAAGTTATTTTCAAATAGATTAAAAAAATTTTAAGAAGTTAAAAAAAAGTAAAGAAAACAGAGAGACAAAATAGTTCCAGGACATGAAGCTATCCTATTTAAAAACGGGACAAGAAAAAATAATGCTGTAAAAAGAAAACTATAGTTTTGACGATGTACCTACTCTTTTTGCACAAGCATATTCACAGATATATTGGAGCCATTTTTCGTGGTTAACGGGTCGAGGCTTATATGCCAGGGTATAGGGAGGCATCTCTCTTTCTCGTAACTCCAGTACATTAAATTGTCTTCCGATCAAGTATGGCCAAACAACATGATGTTCATTGTATGTTCCCAGAAGTCTACCATTGTGCATTATTCTTGTACCGGGTGTAAAATTGAGGTCAGGTATCAAGTTTATAGTAGTAAGAGCAACTTGATAAGGAGAACGCAAAAGTGAACGATCCATAGGCGATTGTGAGATCAATTCTGTAAAAATAGAATAGAAATTTATACAGTTGACTCAATGATAGTAGTGTTTTCAATTTCATTTACAGAAATTTACGAAATTATCATAAGTGAATAAATAAATAAATAAGGAGTCATCTACAAATTGAGTAAGGTGTTTTTCTTAACTTGTAAACGTCCCCCTGCCTTATTTAAGATACCGTGATATTTGTTATGATTTCTACCCCCCCTACCAAACGCTTACTATGATTTTATAAACTTAAGGAACGAGCATAAATTTACAATATGAGTCCGGTTAATTAAATGAGCATGAAATCTTAGTGAAAGTCTCCGAAGAAATTAAAATAAGCTAAAAAGAACACGTGTCTAGCTTTACAAACATACAGTTTTTAAATTTCTTTAAGGCTTGAAATGATACGTGTATGAAATTTTGTATTGTCCAAAATCCAAAAGTGTGTAATGAAAAACTGATTTAAATTTCTAAGCAAACAAAAATAACCCATTTGAGGAGGTAGCCAGCTTTAAAGGAAATGATAAAAGAATATAAATTTTGTGAGTAGCTCTTTTCAAATAAGCATTTTGGAACTCCTAACTGAATGTATAAATTTTGGCTCCCTTTAAAATCGCGACACCTGATTTTTTCGATGGGAACTTGGCAGATGGCCTTATATCTTCTTTTGAATATGCAACGTCGGTTTTCTAAGGAATCTTAGTTGACGGCCGCTTATCAAGATTTTATGAAAGATTATAAGGAATTGGAACACATGGAAAAAATTTTAGAATCTCAAATAAACAATTCGCGAGTTTGATAGATTCCGCATCATTCAATAGTCCTATCTACTTCTACTGAGCAGCACTGCCAAAATGAATTTCTCATGGCAGGTCCTGCTTTTTAAAGTGTCATGGCCCTGATACTTTTAAACTGGCAAAAGTATCGCCGATATAGTCAAAATGTTTTGCCAAATTTGAATATATCCTGATGATCGAGATACGCAGAGAATTCTCTGAACTCTTGTTTGTGAGAAACGTCCTGTAGATTATCGCCTGGCAATGGTCACTTATGGGACTGCTTATGCCGCCTACGAAACCATTGTCACCCTCACTTAAAGAACATCAGATAAATCTCCTAGATTACCTCTTAGCGCAAGTTGTATCCAGCATAACACTTCGGTGGGTGATATTTTTGCGGGAGCAGATTATTTTGAGCTTGCGATAAAAAAGCGAAATAAATTACGCGATCTTTTATATTTGACCGGAATCGAGCTACTTAAATGTGCAACAAATTAATCTGAGCTTTTCCTACGTCGCAATCAATTCAATGAAATTGACAATAACAATGTTTTTAACGAATCAGGAATCTGAGCTTGATTTATTTATCCAGCTACAGACACGTTCGGATTTAGAGTTACCGACCTGAAATCCATCCTCGAAAGTCCTACCAAACGATATATCCTGTCAGCTGGCTTTCTCTCATTACAGTCACTGCAAAGACAATGATGCAAGATCTCTGGATCTTAAAATGTGACTGAGGTTTGCCATCACCTGTAGAAACTATTCAATAATGGAATAATTATCTGTCTGTCATCTAAGGGTCTTATCTTTCTTTAAGGCTGTACCTGTTTATGTCTCGTCGGAGATCGTAATTTCTTAGCTACGAAAGCATTCGTTTCAGTGGAAAACTTTCGTTGCGTAACGTGTATCCTTCAATGAAACTAAGCTGCCCTCGGCTGGATGGAAATAAGCACCGACTAAAGAGAACTCAGCTGCTTTAATACTCTTGAAACCCATTGGGAATGATTGCTTAAATGCTAAGATCTAACAAAAAATTTGACTGGCAGCTTCTCGGGGGTGCCAAAGTTGACTGACAGGCTGTCAAGCATATAAAAAATGACAGGATGAAAATTAGAACCGTCATTTTAGTACTAGAATGACGTATTTTCATTCGAATTTTTGGCACGTTTGACAGCCCGCCAGTCAGCTTTGGCACCACTGAGAAGCTGTCAGTCAAACTTTTTGTTAGTTGTTCGCACCTGAACAATCATCCCCAATAGGTTTCAAGGTTACTAAAATGAAGGTTATAATTGTCATGCTGTCATTTTTTATATGTTTGACAACCTACCAGTCAAGTTTGGCACCACTCAGGAGCTGCAAGTCAAATTTGTTGACTGATTGAAGACCATAATTTTACATTTAATGAATTTTCCACAGTACTAGTGGAAATTGAGGCCTGTCTAGACTATCGCCCATTGTATCCCCTCACTAGCGAATTGGGTGACTTATCTGTGTTGATTCCAGCTTACTTCCTGGTTGATGGCTCGCTGGACCTTCTTTCTGATGCAGGGGATCCTGGAGTGCCAGAAAACTGTCTATCAGCATTTTAATTCCTTCAGCGTATTCGAGACAACTTTTGGAAATGTTAGTCATCTAAATGTCTTTCTTAACTCCAAGGGTAAAGCAAATGGTGTAATCCATCTGAGAAATTCTCAGTGTTTAAGCTCGTCTTAGTAAAAGCCAACAAATAGCACCTTCTTAATGGCCATTGGGACAAGTATCAGGTGCACCCCAATGTTGATCGATTGATACGAATTGCAACAATTAAAACGGTAAAACCGCCAATCCAATACTAAATTTTCACTTTATTCAAATATTTCAGTAAGCGAATTTGAGCTAGGAATCAAACAAATGTCACGGTCTAGCAATAGTGTACAAAATTTTCTTTATTTTTTCCCCAGTTATATTACTTTTGCCTTACAATCTAGCACTATTTTTATTCTTCTTATAAATTACGCATGAGAATCTCCAGTTTTCAAAAACTAAAACATTAGTTGAATGCCTCTACCAAAATTATTTCTGTGACCTGTACTGGAGCAGCTTTCCATTCCACGATACTTTGAAAACTGGTAGCATTTTGACCAATACAATTTCTATGACTAGTAACATAATCCCGCTTCCACCAACACAATGAAAACAGGTAGGGCTTTTGATCAACATTATTTCTCTGACTAGTCACAGGGGTGCCCTTTAGCCCTACCAGGCGTTAAAAGGTGGTAGGGGTTTGAATAACGTTATTTGTTTACGAGTCACAGGGGTGCCTTACCGTTTCAACGATGGTTGGTTGGTTGTAATGTCGGAAGAGGGGAGGGCGTGTAACACCCCCTGGCGCTCAAGCTACAAAGCCTATCGTGCCACATCCGTGCTTTGTCTCAAGGCAGTACTCCGAGTCTGGCCAATTCGTCTATTGTTTTTGGATCTCGGCGGCTTTCCGTTGTGACCTGCATTCTGAGATTATACCTTTTAGGTGCCAGGCCTACCCATCGCACAGCAAGGGACGTCCTTACAGGTCAGTAGTAAACAAAGTGTTTCTCGCCAGCTATGCAATCCGCAAGCCTCCCTAGCAGGCTAAGGTGGGCAAGCGATCCTTCTGAGGTCATCAGTTCGAAACACAGATTTAAATCATTGGCCTGGTGTGTTACTTAATTGTGTGTGTGTGCGCGCGCGTGGGTGTGTGCGTGCGTATGTGTGCGTGCGTATGTTGATTACTCGAAAGCATCTAGCGACCATCCCGCGTGTTTGCATCCATACGGAACGTCCAAGTGTAAGGAGATCACTGACTCATTTTCAGGTCTTCTCAAAATCAGCTTCGACCCCCAAGCTTGTGCCCCCGTACGAAGCCCGTTAATCCTTGGTATGAAACCAACATTTTCTGAGGGGATCCACTGCTTAGGTTACTCTAGGTTGTTCTAGGTTGCCTTCACACGTTTAAGAGACGTTAGAAAAGGATAGATATTCGAACAAAGTTATTACTGTCATCAGCCACAGGGGTGCCTTCCAGCCCACACCAGATGTTGAAAAGGGGTAAAAATTTGAATAGAATTATTTCCGTGACTAGTTACATGGGTGCCTTTCCTCATTAAAATGGTGTAGGGGTTTGACCAACATAACTTTTGATACAATTCACAGGAGTGCCTTCCCACTCCATTAGATGTCAAAAATGAGTAGGGGTTTGCCTAAAGCTATTTGCATGACCAGTCACAAGGGTGCCTTTGTGGCTCCAAGAAATGTTACAAAGGTGTAGGGGTTTTACTAGAGTTATCTCTGTGACCAGTCATAGTGGTGCCTTGCCGCCCCCACAAGATGTTGGAAAGGAATTCGCAAGAATTCCTTGAATTTTGTACCTCGACTTCAACTTGTGGCATAGCCTAGGAAAGTGGTAAGAAGAATTAGAAATTGATACCGCTCAGTTATTGAAAGTCTTATCTTAAATTTAAGACCATGAAACTTTAAACACATAAGTATGGATAATTTGATAAAGTTCTAAATATTTTTGATAATTTTAGTGCATTCTATTAAATCCGCCGTTTTGAATTTTGAAAATATAACACTAGCTTTTAATTGAGCGACCCAAAAATCCTAAGTAATCCTTATTTGATCAAGATCCGAACACTTTTAATAATTAATGCCAGCTATATCGAATCCGCCATTTAAAATTTTTTAAATCTAAGATCGGATTTTAAATCAGAGACTCAAAATACCAGCAAAGTATCAAAAATCTTTTAAAGGTCCGAACATTTTCAATAACTTATGTCCGCCACATTGAATCCGCCATTTTGAATTTTCGAAAGCGAACATCAGATTTGAAATCAACGAGACCAAAAACCTCAGTATCATAAATTTTGTCAAGGTCAAAACATTGATATAATTTATGTTCGTGATATTAAATTTTAAACTCGAAGTTCAGATTTGACAACAGTGGACCAAAAAACCTACGTGTCATTCATTTGCTCAAGGCTTAAACATTTTAAATAATTTATGTCCGCTATATTGAATATGCCATTTATAATTTAAGAAATACAACTTCAGATTGAAAATCAGCGACCGCAAGAATCTAAGTAATATAAATTTGATCAAAGTCTAAATATTTTCAATAATTTTTGTCCGCTATATTGAATCCGCGGATTTTTTATTTAATATCCAGCTTCATATTTGAAATCAGCGACCTTAAAACATAATTATAATCATTTTGATCAAGGTACACATATTACAAATTTCTTTTTTTACAATTTTCAAAATCCAGTATCCGATTTAAAATCAGCTACCTCAAAAACCTAAATGTTATCAATTTGGTCAAGGTCAACAAGTTTTAAATAATTTAGGTCCGTTATATTAAGTCCGCTATTAGGAATTAAAAAATTGAACATTAGATTTTAAATAAGTGTCGCAAGAAAATCTAAGCGTCAGCAAGTTCATCAAGGTCCGAAAATTTATCATATCTAATCCGCCATATAGTATCTTTGAAATCCAAAATTACATTTGAAGTGAGTGACCGCAAAAACGTAAGTATCTTTTATTTGATCAAGGTCCAAACATTTTTATTAATTTATGCCCACCACATTAAATTCGCCATTTAGAATTTTTTTAAATCCAACTTCAGATTTTAAATTAGCGAACCCAAAATCTTACGTGTCATCAATTTTATCAAGGTCCGAAAATTTTTACTAAATTCTTTTCACCATATTGGATCTGCCATTTTGAATGAAAAAATGAAACATCTAATTTAGAATCAGCAACTCTCAAAACCTAATTATCATCAATTTCATCGAGGATTACAATTTTAAATCAATTATGTGCGCCATATTGAATCCGCCATTTCGAATTTCAAAATAAAACACCAGATCTGAAATAAGAGACCCCAGCAACCATTTATTACCAGTCTTATGGACGTCTGCCCATTTTTGTTAATTCGCGCCGACGATATCGAATCCGAAATTAGTAGCTTTTATCAGATTTAAAATAAGCGACCACAAAAAGCTACGTGTCAACAATTTTATGAAGGTCAGAATAGGTTTAAATCATTTATGACCGCCATATTGTATCCACCATTTAGAATTTAAAAATGAAACATCAAGTTTGAAATCAGCGACTCTAGAAACCGAAGAATCACCAGTTTTAACAAGCTTCGAAATTTTTTAATAATTGAATTTCGTCACATTAAATCCTCATTTCGAATTTTAAAAATACAATATCAGATTTTAAATTAGCGAGCCCTAACACCTAAATATCATTAATTTGATCAAGGTTCGCACTTTTTGAATAATTAATGTCCGCCATATTGAATACGCCATATTGAATTTTGAAAATGTAACATCAGATTTAAAATTAGCGAACCTGAAAATCTAATTATCTTTAATTTGATCAAGTTTAAACATTTTTTATCATTTCATTTCGCGATATTGAATCCGACATTTTTAATTTTAAACATTCAACTTCAAATTTTAAATCAGCGTCTCCAAAATCCAATAATCATTTTTCATATATTTTATGCTTTTACGATGATTCATTTTGATAAAAAGAGATATTTCGGGTTTTACTCCTATAAAAAACTACGAATTGTTTGCCGACGTTTCGTAAACATTGCAGTTCACATCTTCAGGGCTGACCTGAAACTGAGGTATCACGTCATGATGTTCTTAGGTATACTTTCTACGATTCCTGTGATTGGCCAGAGCGCGCCACCGTGGGGACTGGTCGAACTTGATTGGCGAATCAAGTGTTTTTTTTATATCCGGGAGAACGGAAAGCCAAATCGGATTGGTATTATAGCCATTGTCCCTATTGATGTTATTAGGATTTTTTAAGATTTGGATTGCTTCTCTATGTTTTATTGGAAATTTGTTGTGTGTTTTTGCAATGACTGTTGTTTCATCAAATAAAATGTTATGTACTGTTTCGATATGACGTTCAGCTTGTGCTGATTGCTAGTGCTGATTGATTGGCCAATCAAGTTCGACCAGTCCCCATGGTGGGGCGCTCTGGCCAATCACAGACATCGTAGAAAGTATACCTAAGAACATCATGACCTGATACCTCAGTTTCAGGTCAGCCCTGAATAATTTCTAAAACCCAAATTCAGATTTGACATCAGTGGCCCCGAAAACCTACGTGTCATTAATCTGATCAACTCCCAAAAATGTTTAATAATTTATGTCTGCCATATTGGAACCGCCATTTATAATTTTAAAAATGCAACAGCAGATTTGAAATCAGAGGAGCCAAAACCCAAAGTTTCACCAATATTATCAAGATCTGAATTCAGTGAACCCAAAAGCCCTAATATACTGAAGCACAATCATGGAGAATCATGTTGAATAATTTCCTTTTGAAATTCCCGCAAACGTCAAGTTGGAAAAGTGGCACGACTTTTTTTTGTTCTCATTTGTGTCAATGACAGTGAAGGGATTAAGATGATATTTACAAAATATTAGAAAAAAATATGAAAGCTATAAGCCTGTCCGAAAGTTTGTGACAAGAAATGCAAATTGTTAAATTTTTAAAAATTAATTATTGAACTATCTGGTGTATTCTACTCACCAGCAGAGTAAAGTAAAACTATTGAGGTTATCAGCAGATTACAAATAGCACTCATCATAATCCCAAAATAGAAGTGATAATTTCTTGAAGAATTTCCTGATGAACGGAACACTGACAACGAATAAAATAAATTCCGTTTTTGCAGGTTTATATACAAGATCCACTTTTTTTTGTAACGGTGTGTTAATATTTGAAAGAGTTACAGCATACAGCACATGAAATTTTGATTGCTTGCATTAATCTTTTTTTCTGTCCTTGGTATGCAGCGTCTTTTGAAACCATAAATTATTTTGTCAATATTGCGTACACTATTAGAAAATTATTGAAGATATACTGAGAAAATTTTTTCTTTGGATCAAACCATAAAATTGTGTTGAATTCATATCATTGAAAGAAATATATTTTTGTCGTAAATAAAAAAAGGGATATTTAATTTTTTATAAAAGACAAATATTTTCCTGATTGATGGAAACAAATAATTTATTTAGTACTTTTTTTATTTGAACAAAATGTTTCTTTTTATCCAACAATGCACTTCTTTAAAGTATGTTTATTTAAATTAATAAAAATATTAATTTGATTCAAACCAAATATTTAATACTCAGATCTTTGCGAAATATTTGAAATTTTTTAGATATGATCAAAATATTTGTAAAATCTTCGTGAAATCCTTGGAAAATCATTTAAATCTTTGGGCGCTCATTAAAATCTATCTCAAATTTTTGTGAAATCATTGAAATCTTTTTAATCTATCCGAAATCCTGTAAATCTTTATGAAATCTTTAGAAAATCATTGAAATTTTTGTGCCCTCCTTAGAATCTGTCTGAAATCTTAGTGGAACATTTGAACTTTTTGTCAAAATATTTAAAAACTATGGGAAATGATTAAAATATTTACGAAATATTTATAAAATCTTAGGAAAATCATTACAATCTTTGTGCGATCTTCAAAATATGTCTGAAATCTTGCAAAAATACTTGAAATATTTGTGAAAATTTATGAAATCCTTGGAAAATCATTAAAATCTTTGGGCACTATTTGAAATTATGAAATTCTTGGATATAATTGAAATCTTTGTAGAATATTCAAAATATATCTAAAATCTTGGTTACATTTTTGAAATATTTGCGAAAATCTTAAAAATCTATCTCAAATCTGTGTGAAAATTTATGAAATCCTTGGGCAGTCATTTAAATCTTTGGGCACTCTTTGAAATCTATCTGAAATTTTTTCAAAATAATTGAAATCTTTGTAAGATCTATTAATCTATCCGAAATCTTTGAAAAATTATTAAAATCTTGTTGCAATATTAAAAATATATATGAAATCTTAGTGAAAATATTTGAAGTATTTGTGCAAATTAATGAAATCCTTGGAATATAATTTAAACTTATGGGCGCTATTTGAAATCTATCTGAATTTTTGCCAAATAATTAAAATCTTTCAGAAATCTTTTTTATTCATCCAAAATCTTTAGATTTTCATGAAATCCTTGGAAGTCATTGAAATCTTGGTAGAATTTTCAAAATATATCTAAAATCTTGGTGACATTTTTGAAATATTTGTGAAAATATTTGAAATCTATCTCATATCATTGTAAAAATCTATTGAATGCTTTGGTAGACATTTAAATCTTTGGGCACTCTTTGAAATCTATCAGAAATTTTTTCGAAATAATTGAATTCTTTGTAAAATCTTTTTAATCTTTCCGAAATCTTTGAAATCTTCACGAAATCTTTGGGAAATTATTGAAATATTTTTAAAATCTGAGGAAATTCTTATAAAATATTTGAAACCTTTTTGAAATCTTCAAATCGTCGGGAAATGATTGGAATATTTCTGAAATCTTTCTGATATCTCTGCAAGTCTTTGCAAACTATTTGAAATATTTTTTAAATATTTGGTAATACTTGTGAAATTATTTTAATCTTTGGGAAATCATTGAATTCTGTAAAATCTTTTTAATCCATTCGGAATTTTTGAAAACTTTATAAACTGTTGAAGAAATTATTGCAATCTATCTGAAATTTTAAAAAAATCTTTGTAATCTATCCGAAATCTTTGCCCAATATTTACAATCTTTATGAAATCTTGAAAATCTATTGAAACCTTTTTGAAATATTTGAAGTCGATCTGAAATTATTACGAAATATTTGAAATCAGTGTAAAATCTTTAGAAAATTACTAAAATCTTTTTACATTCTGAAAACCAAAACCAATCTGTGTGAAATCTTGTGAATCTATCTATAATATTTACAAAGTATCTAAATTTTTTGCGAACTATTTGAAATCTTTGTGTAATCATTATAAAATAATTGAAAATTTTATAAAATCTTTTGAATTCATTTTAAATCATTATGAAATGTTTGAAACATTCATGAAATCTTTGGCAAATCCTTAATATCTTTGTCCAACCTTGAAAATCTATCTGAATTATTTGGGAAATATTTGAAATCTTTGTGCACTCTTGGAAATCTGTTTAAAATCTTCACAAAATATTTGTAATTTTGTAATAATTAATAATAATTGTAATAATAATTGTAATAATTTGAAATAATTGAAAACTTTGAGAAATTTTTTTAATCTTTCTAAAATATTTAAAATCCTTGTGAAATCTTTTGGAAATCATTAAAATGCTTGTTAACTCTTAAAAATCTATCTGAAATATTTTCGAAATATGCAAAATCTTTGTGAATTCTTAGGGAAATGATAGAAATCTTTGGACATCATTTGCAATGTATTGGAAAAAATTTTTTAAATGTTTGATAATATTTGTGAAATTATGGAAAGCTTTGTGAAATCTTTGGAAAATCTTTTAAGTATTTGTGAAACCTTAAAAAATATATCAGAAATATTTGAAATCTTTGAGAAATCATGGGAATATTTGTGAAATCTTTGTGAGATCCTTGGCAAATTATTTCAATCTTTGTGCTACACTCTTTTAAAATAAATTGAACATTTTTGTGAAATCTTTTTCAAATCCTTTAATTCTATCCGAAATATTTGCGAATTATTCAAAATCTAAATAAAATTTTTAGGAAATCATTTAAATCTTGTTACAATCTTTAAAATATATCTAAAAATCTTCGTGAAATATTTTAAACATTGGTGAAACTCTTTGAAACATTTTGGGAATAAATAAAATCTTGGTCAAATCTTCCTGAAATCTTTAGAAATTTTCTGTAAAATACTTCAAATATCGGAGATATGAGTTCAATATTTGAAATCTTTGGGAAATTATTGAACTTTTGTGCAATCACTGACGTCCAAAGGAAATCCTTGTGAAATAATGTGAAACTTTGTGAAATCTTTTAAATCTATCTAAAATTTTTACGAAATATGTGAAATCATTGTGAAATATTTAAGAAATCATTAAAATCGAGGAGCACTTTTGGAAATCTATCTAAAATTTTTGCGAAATACTTGGTGATATTTGAGAAATTTTCCCACTATTTAGTAAATCATTTAAGGAATTGTGAAATATTTTTAATATGTTGGAAATCTAAGCTAAATATTTGAAACATTGGTGAAATCTTTAGAAAATTATGAAAATCTTTGTACACTCTGAAAATTAACAAGAATCTTTTCGAAATAATTAAAAACTTTGTGAAATATTATGAATCTATCTGAAATATTCTCAAAATACCCGAAATCTTTGAAAAAGCATTGAAATCTTTCTGCGCTCTTAGAAATATATTTGTAATATTTGTGAAATCCTGAGGAAATCTTCGAAATCTTCGTGGCATATTTGGAAATATTTTTGAATTATTTGAATCATTTAAAAATTATTTCCAAATATTTAAGAAATTATTAAAATCTTTGTTAAATTTTTGGAAAAGGATTGAAATTTTTGTGAAATGCTAGAATTATTTCAAGAAGTTGAATGAATTTTAAATGATTTTAAATGTTTCAGGGTTCTTAAAATATTTACAATAATTTCCAACTGCTTGAAAATATGTGCATATATTTCTAATTTTTCTAAATATTGTGGATTATTTTCAAAGATTCCGTGGAATTTTTAACAGATTAAAAAAATTTCAAAGAATTTTTAAGGATTGTAATAAATCAAAAATTAAAAAAAAATTTGGTATAACTTCTGTTGTATCTTTTTTGGTCGAAAGTGAAACTACTTTGAGAAAAATCCACTTTTTTGGTACAGATTTATCACTTTAGTTAAAAATTTCTATCTGCGTTTCAAAACTTAAATATTTGGTTTTTTTGAGAAATTGATTTTTGATCAGCAATTATAACAATTTTATTTTTGTTCAAAAATTGATATTTACTTGGTTGAAAGTTAAATTACTTTTTTTATTTGAAGGTTTAAAAATTTAGTTAAAAATTCAACTGTTTCGTTGTAAATTAACTTTTTTTTAATTCAAATTTTTGGCTTTAAAATTGATCAGTTTTACACAAAATACTTTAAAAGTTCATTTTATTTGCAAGGTTCGATTTCTGGGTCGAGAGAGTGACGATTTTTTTATGTATTGTTATAAAAATTTATTTTTTATTTAAACATTATTTTATAATACTCTGATAAATTTTATTAATATTTAGAATTTCAGTCTGTAAATTAACTGAAATCTTACGATATTTGTTTATAAGAATAGACTCAATTATACGTCGTTGATAAGTATTTTTTTCTGTAGCTAATATTTTAATACGTTTAAAATCAAAATCAAAGTAATGATTGAAATTCCAAGAATGTTGCGACAGACCTGTGTTAAAATTCCCAACTTCACAATCTCTTTTGTGTTCAGCAATTCTAGTTTTTAATCTTCTGCCAGTTTCACCTATATAAGCTTTATTACAACATTTAAATTTAATTAAATAAATAACACCAGATAAATTTACAATGGAATCGACGACCTTTCTTTTTAACAAATAATTACCTAAGGTATTAGTGTTCTTAAAATAAACATTCATATTAAATTTTTAAAGTGAATTTCTTAATCTTTCTGATAGGCCCTGAATGTAAGGCAAAGTAACATTTAAATTAAATGTATTGTAAGTATCACTCCAATTTCTTTTCTTGTTAGTTTTATAACTGTTATTGTAAATCTCATGAATGCGTTCCTTAATGATGTCATTTACAAACTGAATATTCTGTACTAAAGTTGTTTTTAATAGATTTAAATTTTCTTTTCTAAATTGAATGTCAGATAATTTTACACATCTATCTACTGAACCCTTAATTAAAACAATTTTATGCCCAAATCAATTATGTGAATTATAGTTTAAGTATCTACCAGACCAAGAAGGTTTTTTATACCAATTGGTTAATAAATCACCATTTGGAGTTTTTATAATTTTTAAATCAATCAAATTCACGAAAACCTTCTTGGTCTGGTAGATACGAGGGTAGTTCAATAAGTCCTTAGAATGAAGTATAAAAACAATTTTTTTTAGGGTAAATTTTTTTTTATTTTTCAACATAAGTTTTTTTAATCCTTCAGAAAAGTGCGTTTTCGGAAGTTCCTCAAAATAAGCACTTACAGAGGCAATGACGTCTTCGTTGCCTGGAAATCTCTGTCCAC
>NC_046661.1:128744367-128752763 GCF_010883055.1 Belonocnema kinseyi
TCTAGTCGGGAGTGGTGCTGACTGAAAACAGATGATTTGGAGCGATTCGCGCGCCATCTGTTGGTCATTCTAAGGACTTATTGAACTACCCTCGTACTTACACTATAATTCACATAATTTATTTGGGTATAAAGTTGGTTTAATTAAGGGTTTAGTAGATAGATGCGTAAAATTATCTGACATTCAATTTAGAAGAGAAAATTTAAATCTATTAAAAACAACTTTAGTACAGAATAACTATCCTCTTGAGTTTGTAAATGACATCATTAAGGAACGCATTCATGAGATTTACAATAACAGTAATAAAACTAACAAGAAAAGAAATTGGAGTGATACTTACAATAGATTTAATTTAAATGTTACTTTGCCTTACAGTCAGGGCCTATCAGAAAGATTAAGAAATTCACTTAAAAAATTTGATATCAATGTTTATTTTAAAAACACTAATACCTTAGATAATTATTTGTTAAAAAGAAAGGACGTCGATTCCATTGAAAATTTATCTGGGGTTATTTATTTAATTAAATGTAAATGTTGTAATAAAACTTATATAGGTGAAACTGGCAGAAGATTAAAAACTAGAATTGCTGAACACAAAAGAGATTGTGAAGTTGGGAATTTTAACACAGGTCTGTCGCAAGATTCTTGGAATTTCAATCATTACTTTGATTTTGATTTTAAACGTATTAAAATATTAGCTACAGAAAAAAATACTTACCAACGACGTATAATTGAGTCTATTCTTATAAACAAATATCGTAACATTTCAGTTAATTTACAGACTGAAATTCTAAATATTAATAAAATTTATCAGAGCATTATAAAATAATGTTTTTATCATTAATCATCTCTATATGTATATGTGTGTATATGTATGTATGTCATCTGTGTATACATATGCATGCATATGTATTTATGTGTACATATACACATTTTTTAAATTTCTTATTTCAAATTTAAACTCAATTACGCGCTTCCTCATCAGTGGTTTTCAATGAAAACCTGCCTATTATATCATCGTTCATTACGTATTCTTCATCTATTTCTGAAACTGTCAATTTCTGTTCGGTCGTCCTAACCTATGCTAATTTGTTTTCTAATACTATGTTTTAAAAAATGTAGTCTAATCGATTGAAGTCTCAGTATTTTTTGAGACTTCTAAAATGACTAAATATTAATTAATTTTTTTTAATTAATTGACTTAAATGTTATGTTTTTTTGACTGAAATTTGATCTGTTTGACTATTTTAAACCATCATCAACTCAGGTAACAATGTATTAAAATCTACGTAATTATCCATCATTTTCGTTCAGACTAAAATGACTAATCTTTAATATAATTATTTAGGTTAAGAACCTTTGAAAAAGGTACGCATGTGTACCGAAACGTCAGGAAGTTTAAAAGGAGTTTTTTTCTATTAAATAAATATCTGAGCTTCGAAGAACATTTTTTTAGACTCATATTTATTTTCGATTTACGATTGGACCGTAAGACATAAATAATTTGAAATCTACGATTTGAAATCAGTACACGTTTTTGTTGGAAAATTTAACTTTCTTGTGAAACGTTAATTTTCATAATTTTCAATTAAGTTAAGGTATGTTTATCTAAAACAATGAGTTGATGCATTTCTTCAGTTATTGAAATATTTGTTTTTTTACAAAATTGTCCAAAAAGCAGAACGCAATGTTTGAAAATCAGAAACAAGAAAAATACTTTACGCATAGAATTTCACAATACGACCTACTTATTGTTTCAATAGATTGGAGAATGCTACATAATCGTTTTATAGTATCAAGCATTTCTATTTTTCATTATTTCCGTATTAATAAATTTTTTTTTAAATTGATTAATATAGTCTTTAGTATCCTTATTTTCTAGTAATCTTTCGTGGCTTAATTTCATTCAAGCAAGGTTTTTCTTTAATTTATTTTCCTTCAAAATTATGACATTGAATAATAATTCACAATGCCAATGTTTCTCACCCTGATTTATTTACGTATTATATCTAGATTCGCCGAAAATATCTTCCTAATTTTTAATTAATTTTAATTAAAGGCAGACCATTGTATTCCGTAAGGTATTCTTAAAATTTAATTCAAGGAATTCGCGAAATTCATGAAATTTATGGAATTCAATGAATTTACGAAATTTATGGGAATTACGGATTTCAAGGAATTCATGAGAGTTCATCAGACACTGGAAGAAATGAATTGCTGTTACAATCATATTGCGTAATTGATGGAATTCAAGAGAATAATAGCATTCTATGAATTCTCTGAGATTACGGAATTAATTGGATTTGCGGAATTCATGGAATCAACAAAATTAATAGAATTGACCGAATTTACAGAATTAATTGAATTTGCGGAGTGTATGGAATTCGCGAAATCCATGCAATTGAAGGAATTTGCGAAATTCACGGAATTGATGGAATTCAAGAGATTATTAGAATTCTATGAATTCACTGAAATTAAGTAGTTCACTGGATTTGTGGAATTCATGGAGTTCTCGAAATTCATGTAATTCACAGCATTCATGTAATTCACGGAATTCAATATATTGATCAAATTCACGGAATTCATGAAATTTACAGAATCCACAAAATGCACGAAATTCAAAGAAGTTTTTGAATTCGCTGAATTGATTGAATTCTTGAAATTCATGCGATGAGAAGGAATTCGCGAAATTTACGGAATGCATGAAATTGATATATTAGAATAAATGGAATTCAATGAATACATGGGATGCAAGGAATGAATGAATTCTAAGGAATTCAATGAAATCACGGAACTTACTGGATGTGTAGTGTTCATTACAATCACAAAATTTAACAAATTCATTGACTTTAATTAATTTAAAAAATTCATTGAATTCTATTATTTCCTTGAACTTCGAGAATTCCATAAATATTGTAAATTCCATGAATTTCAAGAATTCCGATCAATGAATTTCGTGAACGCTAATAATTCTGTAAATTCAATAAATTCCGTAAATTCCTTGAATTCTTTAGTTTCTGTAAATTACTTGAATCTCGTGAATTCCGCGAATTCCTTGAATTCAAAAATTCCGTGAATTGCATGAATGGCGTGAGTTCGTGAATTGCTTTTTAAAAATATTTCTTTCCTTTCCTGGAGCAAGTGTCCTGAGAAATGATTTACATACATTTTTTAAAAAATTTTCGCTGACAAAGTATCGAGAAAGCAAGACTTGTATTGCAAAGTTGCAATGCATGTGAGGTACTATACCAATACCAGCATTTGAAAACTACAAAATTATATATGGCAGCGTTACTTATTTATAAATATATTTAAGAAGCAATTTAAATTTCTGAAATTAATTTTCTTCTTCAAAATAGACCTCTTTTCCCAAGATTCGAAATATTGCTGTGGACAGTCCTGCTTTTTTGGGCAAATTTAAAACCTATTAATTAAATATAATTAATCAATATCAGAATCCTTAGCAAATAAAATTCAAGCATGACTATATAAAAATCTGGATTTTTTTCAACTAAAAAGCAAATCAAGTTTTAATTTAAAAGGAATATAATCGATCAGTTTGCAATAATACAATATTTCTTAGAATTCTATTTTTTGATACTTGTAAATAGACCATATCAGATCCACCAAAGTAACGTGTTTACAAGTAATCTTCCTGAAAAATGATGAAATTGCAATTATTTACATGCATAATCTATTTTACCTTGTGTAATTAACCCTCGAATCTAGATTCGACGGAAATATTTGTTTACTTTTCATTTGTTATTGATGAACTTCAGATTTTATTTCTACCTTAAAGTATTTAGGAATGAAAATAATTAGAATATAATAAACCGTTCGAGGATTAAAATAATCCATTGTTGATTAAAATTGAATGAAAATTTCCTCATACAAATTTTGGATTTTAAAACCTCCTTTGACTAATTTTCAGTTTGAAGTGGGATTTCAATAATTTGGATATATTTGCCTCTAAATGAGGCAATTAGTCATTTCTTACATAAGGATATTAATTTGTTGGTAATTGTTCTTCCTTCAATATTTTTAAAAAATAAATATATACGGTTAAAAACTTATGTTGGACACATACACCACATGTATTGGCATTAATATTGTTCAAGGCCAAGAAGGAAACGTTCAGACGAAGCAAAAGCTTGTGTTAATATATATTATATAACACGCGTCTTTATGGAATTCAAGGAATCAATAGAATTTACGTAATTCGTGGAATTCACAGAAATGAAGGAATTCACGAAATTCATATAACACCCAGAATCCACTGAATTCCATGAATTCAATAAATTCTGTGAACTGCATGAATCCCATGAATTCCAAGAATTTCGTGAATTCCGTAAAACCCATGAATTCTGTGATTTCTGTGAATTTCATAAATTCTATTCATTCAGTGAATTCTGCAGTTTCATTGGATTCCTAGAATTCTAGGAATTCCTTAAGTTCTATAAATTCCATAAATTCCGTTAATTCCATATATTACGCGAATGAATACCTTGAATTCTATGAGTTTCTCTGATCGGTGTAAAAGAACCTGATAATAAAAAAGGGATAGAAGGTTTTTGAAAATTGATCGTTGTTTTTAATTGTCAATATGACGATGTTTCTGGTTTAAGATGTGTCCGTTCACTGTTCTGTGACTCTTTTCTCTCTCTAGGGTACGCAGGACCTTGTAGGTTGTGGAAGGGCTTAAGTATTTCATCGTACTATAGATCCCGAATAGGTGAAGCAAAAGAGTGGAACCGCGAGGTGTCACTGCTCTGGGGAACTCGCCAACTCTAGTCTGCGGGACCTAAACTAAAAAGTGCTCCTTCCAGTAGATAATGTGTAAGCCTTTTAGAATATCAAGGCACGAGTTCTTATATCAGCAAGCCATAATTTGCTTTTCGTGTCAAGGGCTGGGTAACAAATCCTCAAGCACAGTGGTGCGCCTCAACTCCCTCAGTAGAGGCAGACACTCCGGAGTCACGAATGAGGTGTCTTGACAAAGGGTTTGAGATACGGCAAGCGGGGCTCTGGAGGGGTAATCTCTTATTTCCCTAGCTTCTCGTGGGACAAAAGGGGCAGCACACAAAACACCTAAAAATTAATGAGAACTCTGATCCGTAGCCATCATCTAACACACTGTGGTGGCATAAAAGACTCTGGAAGCACAGGGCTCCCTTTCTCGTAGATAGAGATATTTATCGCTGTGGTTTATTACCCGGGCGATATTGAAGGGACCGCGACTCCTAGACACTGCCACGGGAACAGGATTACTCTGCTTAGACGATAAATACGCTTTCGAATGACTTGCGAATTCCTCGGCGGAAGAGTTATATCGGTTACATAAACTGCTCCGCGAAACAGATGCTGGTGGGTAAGCAACCAGTGTGAAAAGTGGGAATCAAGAAGTCCGCGGGAACGGGACCACTGTGATAACCAAGAACGGCAGAATCGACATTTGGCGTCAAGCGATAGATAGACGTTGAGGTTGGGCTACCTGCTCTTGAAAGCGATCGAGAATTTGAAGAATTCCGTTCACCAATAAATAGTATCAAGCTCCCCATCAGTTTAGAAAAAGGTGAGAAAAACTGAGCTGAAAGATTTTTAAATTAGATTTTGAAAAAGAAATAAAATTTTATTCGCCTCCCTCGCATTCATTATCCGTCTAATTCACGCATTTTGAGGTACTGCTAGAGGGTTACCCGTTTATCTCTAAGCAACCCATTCTTATAGGGACCTCAGGATGCCAGTATCTGAACCTCAATTTATTCCAATACAAACTATAGTAAAGGTTGCGCGAGGCGATATAAATATCCACGGTTTCTTCATTTATCCAAGACCTAATCTGTATGCGCAACCTGTTTTTATACAGGCACTCATGCAGAGAGGTTAGATAAAATGTGAGGATAATTTAGCATCCTATGGCTGTTTGCAAATTTTTACGCAGTAAACCATGATCTTAGGAATTAGTAAAATTCCCAAAATAGAATCATGAGTATTCTGACTCAAAATAAAATAAAGGTCAAATAAAAGGCAGAAATTTGTATTAATTTTAAAATGTAGAACAAATTGGCATTTGGAAGGTCAAGCGCTGTGTGGCTATAATTAATAAAAAGGGTTAGGAAAGTGACACTAATTTCTGGGAAAATTTTTCACTTGCATTTAAGTAGAATGGAGTCTCACTTGTAGAGAAAATGAACAAGTTCCTCAATTAAAATTGTGAATTACTTTCAGATAAGGGTTCCCGAGTCGAAATATAGACCCCACTTTGACGCTTCAAGTGGAAATATTGTCCCTACTTTGCGGCTGATTATCCTACTAGATGTAGCGTCGTTGCCTCGGCGCATGCGCCCTCGTGACAGATACTTTGTTGTTTTCTCTAAAATTCCATCATCATAGTTTGAAAATGTCATATTTATAAAACAATTTATTTCTCTACGCCGAGAGGTTGATCACTCCAATGTTGCTGATACATTCACTAAATATTCCCATACACGTATTCTTTCAATATTCTTGGTATTCTGGATATTCTTTCTAGTCTCAGATATTTTTGATATTTTAGATATTTCGAAATATCCCGAAATATTCACAAATGTTCTGTCATATTCCTTAATTTTCCTTTGCACTCTGCATGTTTTTAAACATTCCAAATTGTTAAAGATTAAAGGTTTTAAGTAATTTTAAAGAAATTAAAAATATTTTTGAAGAATTTCAAAAAGTGCAAGAATTTTCAAGAGATTTTAAAGACTTTAAAATACTTTTTATGAGTTGAAGTGATTTTTAGTCATTTTGAGGGATTTTCTGGCATTTCAATCGATTTAATATAGTTTAAAATTTTTAATAATGTTTAAAAAATTCAAAAGAGTTTAAGGATATTCATGTAATTTGAAAATATTTTTATGTATTTAAAGAGATTTTTAGGAGCTTAAAGGGATTTAACGGGAGTTATTTGTTTAAAAAAAATTTTTCAGTTTATAATCGAATTCCAAAGTTTTCGAATTATTTAAAATTCAAAATATTTTATTGAATTTCAGGGATTTTAAGTAATTTTTAAGGAATTTCGGTAGAATTTAAATGAGTTTTAAGATTTTAAGGTAATCCTAAAATATGAATAATGTTTTTGAATTCTTTAAAGTCTCTTAAACCTTTTGAAATCTTCGGAAATTTGTGGAAATCCTTTAAAATATATTAGATTTCTGAAAATATATGCTGAATTTTTTTTAATCTTTCAAAATATCTTGAAATATTTTTGGATTATGTTTAAATCTCCATTAAGCACATAAAATATACAATAATAATTTGTAATAATTATACAATCTAAAATCTTAGTACATATATTATTATAAGCGTAGCAATATTTTTTTACAGAATGGGTTACAAAAATTTGCAGATGACTGTGCACAGCTGTAGGTTATATTTCAGATTTTTTTTGCATACTTCATGCTACGCTAGTCGACAGGCTTTAGGCGTTAGGAATGCGAAACTTATAGTGTTCGAACCCCCACGGCGAATAAAAACTTTCACAGCGTGCGATTATAAATAGTGTAGTGATTGTCTAATGGTAAATAATTTTGTTCTTAAACATGTGAACAAATATTAGAGTATAATAGTAATAATATAATAATACAGAAGATGAATTTTTTTGTGGCGAAAAATCGGTTATGATTTTATACAACTGTTCTCTATAGTTTCAGGACTAGTTCAACGCAATGTGAAACAAGGACGATTTTAATTTTTATTAAACTACCCAGTGTATCCTCTACTATAGAAATAGTTCCATAAAATTCCATAAAATTTAAAGTTTAATTTAAAGTTCCATAAAATTTAATAGTTCCATAAAATTAATTACAACCTTAGCCGCTAAAAATATTAGCCTGAATACTCTCAAAGTAGGGGCTATATTTCGATTCGGGTTACCATTGATCCAGAATTCAGCGAAAATTAAATGTAAAAGGGGTTGTTGATGCAATATTATCTCAAAATTAAGGAATTAAAATTAAGAAAAGCGAAGTTTAGACTAAATAATACCACACTTGGGGTTCGAAAGGATCGCAATGTAATTGAGCCTATTCTTAAAGAACCTATTTTTCGCTTTGCCCACATCGATATTATGATTAATCAATAACACAATATTTACCTTAAATCACACATGTAATCGAACTCTGGTGGACATAAATTAATGAAGATAATTAAATTAAAAAATAATAACGTAATTAAAATAGATTTTATGACTTTGTAAATATCATTTGCAGGTTGTGTAACAAACTTGTAAATATAAAGGCTTATTCATGTCAGTGCCGTCGACATATTCGCTGTGAGCCGCGCTCGTGTCGCCACCTAGCGGATTTGAAAGTTAATATCGGGCGTGTGTATTTACATGAGACTACATGGGCAATAATACA
>NC_046661.1:128752863-128755552 GCF_010883055.1 Belonocnema kinseyi
AAATGTAATCAAAACACACGCCCGCTAAACTCATTACTCGCCACCCCGCGCGCTGGCATCGTTTCGTCTATCCCCTCCAATCGGCGGCTCACGGCGAATAGAAATGTACCGGTAATGCTGTGGGGTGAACGGTAATGGGCTCTAGAGAGAGAAAAAACATATGAGATATAGACCTATCTCTTTCTAGATAAAGCTGATTGGTCGAGAATATTTTCGTTTGGTGAAGTTTGGCGCAGCACAGGACCGTGCTTTATGTCGCGAGTGTCCCAATAATGTGACTTTCATCGCACTTTTCGGAATTGATTTATTTATAATTTATTTAATTATAATTTATTGTAAATAAATATAAAAATTGGTCGCAGCCTGTGTAGTTTGTGGGCGTTGTCAAGATGTTTATATGGGAATATGTTTTCATACGTAAGTAAAGTTATTGAATATAGTAAAATAAAAAATGTTACAACAAACACAAAACCTCGAAATATGAAGTTTTGTACCTATGCAATACAAATTGTTATTTTTAATGTTATAGAAATATTGTTCAAATTTTTAACACTTATTACATTATTTTTGAACTCATAATGTATTGTTTATCTTTTTTTCAATTAACTGTACAAAATATTTGGGTAATACCCGGGGCCACCAATTCACTTGACAGGGTGCTGAAACAGATAAAGGCAGGGCTACGTCTCTTGTGTTTTTTCTCTCTCTAAAGCCCATTTCAGTTCTCCCCAAAGCGTTACCGCTCCATTTCTATATGCAGATGGTCAGTGCTCACAATCTTGGCAACTTTTTGAACTGCGCTTGCGTCGCGCCGGCAACACAATTGGTTCCTGTTGGCGCGCTGATTTTAAATAGTGTTGATATTCAAATGTGATATTTATAATAAATAATGATTATAAAATGCATTAACAGTAATTTTTTAATTCTAAAATAAGATTATAGAGTGAAAGATGCAAATTTAATTCGATTTTAATTAAAAAGACTTTATGAATTCCGAGTTCAGCTTAACAAATCAATTTTTTTTAGCACAATGATTAACCTTGTCTCTGTCGAGTTTATAATTTTTAATGTTTTCATTTACAACAATTTGACCTAAAATAAAGTCAATAAAGTTACTAAAAATAAATTGAATTTTTTTTTTCTAAAGTAAAAATAAAAAACGTTTTTTGCAATAAAATCACAATATTTTTTCATCTATCACTCAAAAATGCTATTTCAGGATTGATAAATCACTTTTTAGCATTTTCCAATCATTATTTATCATAAATATAACGTTTGAAAATTTATATAATTTAAAATGTGCGCGCTTAAAGTAACAAATCGTGTTGCTGGCGCGAAGCAAGCGCAGTTCAAAAAGTTCCAAAAATTGGGAGCACTGATTCATATGCAAGAAAATTTTCGTCGTAAGTCATTGGTCGATAAATGAATTCTTTATGCTCATATTTAAAAATAAGTTATTATCAATAATATTCAATTATTAAAAAGGGAATCTTGCATTAATCCTTTTGAATTTATTTATTTCAAGAGAATACCCTAAATATATTTTCAACTTTATAAAGTAAGGGTACCTTTTTACGGAGGACGAATTTGAATAAACTGATAAATTAATTTGAAACATCGAGTTCGTTTCTAGATTCTCAACCAATCAGATTTGTCATAAATTAACAAAGCAACTAGATATAAATCCTATGAAAAGTATTAATCCCACGATTATTTCAAACTAATTAGCTAATTAGCTGAGCTGATCTTAATAGTGCTTGGTGAAGACTATGCTTCTACACGATTTTATTAATAATAATTAATTACAAAAGTTTATTAATTGTACAACAAAGATTTTTAAAATAAAATTATGTGAATAATTTTTCAAATTTTTTGTAACTTTTAAGAATAGGTTAAAATGGGTTAGGTAAGTAATAAATTTTCACTGTCAATCAATAAAACTGCATTACATTTCCAATTATAAATTGACAAGTGATTTTAAATCATGGTAATTTGAAGATGGTGTAGACTTAAGCCAATTTTGTATTAAAAATTCTAAAATAAGTGAACCTTAAAACGTTACCAGAAAAATAAACAAATATTAATATCGTTTGTGTTTGCTTGACGGACATATTTTGTAAACTGCTAACTTACTAACTCGACTTTGCAAGCGGTTGGCTTGTGAATGGACTTTGATGTTGTTCTTTTCAAGTGCGCTCTAAACGAACCCATTTGGGTCTATACAGGTTTCTATTGGAGCTCAAGTTCCAAACGACACCAACTTTCACTTGAGCCGCAACATGAGTGAACCCCTAGATTTTTCTGTGTCGAGACAAATATATTAAAGGCAAGAAAATCTGTGAAAGGGTTAAATGGAATTTATCTCTGAGTTCAGGCGTCAAGGTTCAAGTTTGAATAATAATTATTTGAAATAATCAGCTAAATAAACAATAAATATATGAGAAATATAACTGCTAAACGAAAATAATGTTACACCATCTAATCAGCTCAAGGTCCATCATTCTGAATACCTTAGAGAGGCTAGTCAAGAGGTATGTCAGCGACGAGGTGCTTTTAGCCTAGTGATCAATTTTTTCAGATTCTGGCCGACGATAACACAGGCCGACAAAATTTGACAAAGGTCCGGAACCAGAGACCAGACCTAGTATACCCGAAGGTTTTTGCTGCGCTGAATCCGAATCCGACCTCA
>NC_046661.1:128755652-128764765 GCF_010883055.1 Belonocnema kinseyi
TGATGGAATTTTTCTGAGGTCAGATTCAGATTCAGCGCAGCAAAAACCTTCGGGTATAGTAGGTCTGGTCTCTGGTTCTGAGAATTGTTGGCCTGTGTAATCGTTGAAGACAATCGATAGTTCTCAACTTAGATATTTGACCTAAGTCTTGAGGGGAAACCTGGACAGAGTCCTTGACGCACAATCTTTTTATACTGATACATTGGCCATATCAGGTCAAAACTTTTATTAAAGTTCTGAAGTATTACTTTTTTTAATAAAGAGTCAACATGATTGTAATGAAATATATTAAAGATTATGCCAACAAAGGCATGCTTGCAGTGCTTAGCCACAGAAGAAATTTTTCTTTACTTTTAATACTTAAGGTCTCTAAAATAAAAGTTTTTATAAGGGAAAATGGGTTAGTATTGACAATTAATATTTATTTAAACAATCATAAAATATTAAAAAATTTTTTTTAGCAATTATCTATTAATATTCCTATCAAATAATATAAACGTCTTTTTCTGACAAACGGGGCCCTCAAAACATTTCCCTGGTTTCTTTATGTTGTAACTTTTTTTTCATGTCGTCAATGTACAGGGTGGCCACATGTCCGAGAAGTCAGGAAAACGCCAGGAAAAAAAAATTGTCAGGGAAGTCAGGGAAATATTATCCAAATGAAGCAGCTGTCAGGAAAAATAGAAATGGATGTTTTAAAATGATTTTGGAAGCACATCCTAATATCAATATAGATAATTTTTTAAAGTACATTTCTTTAAGTAGAACATATTTATTAATTAAAATTTCCCGCGTGGTGTTAATTTGAAAATCCCGAGATTGAAGAATCGAGCAGTAGTGCTCAGGGACCGTGACTTTGTCCACTGCGCACGCGTCGCACTATGATGGAGTTAGGAAGGAAACAGATGATCTCTTTGTCACTCCTTGTTTACACGTGACACAGTCTGTTGACACTACTGGAATCGATTTGTGGGACTAACTTCATGGAGAATAGTAACAGGGAACGAGAATATTCCCAGAGATTCTCTGAAATTTTCAACTCTTTATTCGGTCGTACCAGTCTTTCTTGTCAAAAAAAGTAAACTATAGTGGTTGACGTGACCAGCAAATGTGTATTGTGTTATTGCTGTCGCCAGATGATAATTCAATCAATTACACCTTGGACCAATTGTGCCTTATTAGATTGAAGGTAAGTTGAAAGCTGGAAAGTTTATTTTTCATATGTAGGTATTTTGTCTCATTTGGTGTTTAATCAGCAAACGAATAAATTAATAGGCGATACCCAGTGGGTACAAAGTTTGGCGAAGTCTTTACGACATCGTTACGACAACTTTAACAATTTCGTTAATGTTTCTTTACGATATCGTAAATAAGTCGTATGATCTGACGATGTCTTCACGATATCGCAAATACACCGAAACGACATGGACATAGGATGTCGTAAAGTTGTCGTAAAGACGACGCCAAATTTTGTGCCCACTGGATAAAGTTGAGAACTCCTTTACTGGACTCTTGATAAGAAAACGTGCACCAGTGGACAATTACATAATATGAAGTTGTTTTCAAATAAATTATGTAAATATGTTCATATTTGGTACAGGTGCTTTAAATAATTTAACATTTTTTTTCTCTCCGTGGAGGTAATCTTAGAATTGCACCTGTCCGCCTTAAAGGTTAGAAGTAATTTACAGAAGACGTAATACATTTGGGGGGGGGGGGGGGGGGGGGGGGGGGGGGGGGGGGGGGGGGGGGGTCAGAAGTTTCTAAAAATGTATCACGTATTTTGTGAATGGCCCCTTAAGGGGGCAGTTTTCCATGTACAATTACATTTTTTAAACATTTTTTTCTCATAGTAAAATCAATTTATCAATATCAAACTTAGCAGATAAAAGAAGAGGTTTGATGGTAATACAGCAATTTTTTTAAATGTAAATTTCGCTGGTACGGCAACCTGAAGTTAATCCCTGTTTGAAACTCGATGGCATTATATCTCGACTTTGGGCCATCGGAAATCAAAAAAGCTGTGAAATTAGTGAAATATAAAAACGAAACTATTGTTTCAACTAGAACAATTCATATATGCTCACATACAACAAAAGAGCGGATTTTTGATCTTTTTTAAACTTCAATTGTTTAAACAAGATTTCAAAATTCCGCTATTTTGTTGTATATTATCACATGTGAATTATCATACTTCACACGATAGCTACTTTTTTATATTTTACTATTTTCACACCTTTTTCTATTTCCGATGGCCCAAAGTCGAGATATCGTATCAGGAAGTTCTAAACAGGACTGTTCCCTTAACCGGAACACTTTTTAGGCATAAATAATTACTGATATGTTTTATATTGTATATTTACTGGAAATTTTGTCTTCAAAATAATTATAAAAAAATGAATTTTTGGTATTCCTTAGTTTATTGATATTTGTGAAATATTGATAAAATATTCATGATGAACTTTGACTTTGAAATTGCGAAAAAAACGCTACGTAAATGTATAAGGAATAAGCGCACCGATAAATCGACGAGGAAAATTCTCGCATCCCATTTTTCACATTTATCGATCAAATTCGACCACAGGAAACCGAAAATTAGGTTCCTAAAAAATGTCCGCATTTGAGTGACTATGGGAAGACGTTTGTGTCCACAATTCTCTTTTAAACATATCTTGTAAACAAGTTTGGCTAGGGCTATGAAAATTTGGAGGACCCATAATCCAGAATTGTATCCAAAAGTTCTAAAGTTTTGAGCCTGATTAGACAAAAAGAAATATTTTTTTTATTCTATATTTAAAAAAATAGTTTTAGATATTTTAAAAAAAATTTTTGTTACATTGGAGAAAATTTGCTATTCGGTTAGAAAGTGTATTTTTTAGTTGAATTCAAGTGTTTTTTAGTTAAAATTTTCGGTTTAAATATTTAAAAATTTCGTTTCTAACATATTTTTTAAATCATTTTACATAATTATGAATTAAATCATTCCGCATTAAAAATGCTCTATTAATGGATAAATATTAATACATTTTTTCTGTTCATTATGCATTCTATTTTTCTGAGATGTCGTTTAGACAAACATATTTCAAGGATGCTTGGTTGCAAGAAACGATTTTTAAGAATGTCATTTCAAAGCATTAAATAGCACAAACAAGTGGAATATGCCTAATTTGCAAAAATAAGGTTAAAAATTTCAGCGATATAGGCCCTATCTTTTGGCGTCCATCTGTTTATTTATGTGAAGTCAGGACCCTCGAAAATACAGGTGAATTTTCATTTATAATTTAAAAACTATTTGCTTCGTCACATTGATTTCAGAATATCTTAAATTTTCTTCCTTCTGATCAAAGGAGATAATTCAGCTGCAAATTCAAATAAAACCGATCCCATTACTACAGCCAAAACATCTACCACGGCCAACGATGTTTGCGGAGATGCAGCTGAAGCACCATCTGTTCTTTAAGCTCCCTCCCTAGAGCTCCGTGGCTTGCAACATTACCTGATGAGATTAACTTACTTGAGATGATATTAATAACACTGATTGTTTTGTTACAATTTTCGATGAGAGTCTCAATAAGTTTTCGCAAGAGCAAACAATGGACATTTGTTTGAGATATTGGGAAAAATTAAATGAACAAGTTACTAGTAGAAACTTTACCTCTGCATTCTTCGGACACACGACTGCAGATGATTTGCTAAAAGCTCTCCTTTATCCTCTCAAGGAACTAATGTCGCGAAAGACACTTTAGGTCTCTATGGATGGACCAAACGCTAAATTTGGAAATGATCAAGGACTTTGAGACTTACTTGAAAAGCATCAAAGATTTAGATGATTGTATGTTTGTGTTGATGGGAACTTGTGGTTCGCATGTAGGAAAAAAGGAATTCAAAACAAGATCTAGTGATAATACTACAGAACGGTATGTTATATCTTATTTGAGGGCTGTCTATAACCCATTTAAGGATGTTCCTTCACGTTAATGTGACATCATTAGATCCTCAGGATCTAGTCTATTGTCTCTTAAATTATGTTCTGTTCGTTGGCTGAACAATCCCTCTGTTGCTGAAAGAGGAAAAGAGTTTCTTGCAAACTTATGTGAGTTTAAAACAAGAATCTAAAGTAATCGTAGTCATCTAGGGAAAAACAGTTATAGCTATGACATTGTCGAAGATGATTTGAAGGATAAACTTATGTCTTGTTAATTGGCTTTCTTTAGCTTTATAGCTGAAGAAATTGAACCACTTCTAACAAGATTTCAGAGCGATGCCTCTGGCTCCATTCTCCTTCACTAAACTGAACTCTATGATAGTGAATTCCTTAATCAGCTATGTAAAGTGAAGTAACTGATAAGGAAATTCTTTAATTTAAGTCAGACGTGTAAAAATCGTAAAAAAATTTGTCCTAAATTAATTGGAAAATCTCCTTTCAACTACAAACTGTGCAAAGGCATAACATTTTGTGATTTATCTTTGTTGGATAAACAGAAAAATCCATGCTTATCTCGTTTAGAAAAATCTTCCAAAGAGTTTGAGGAGAAACAATGGCTTGCAGGAAGTCTATGTGATTGAGTTTTATAAGCACCTAAAAATTTAAGTTTGAAACCTGATGAGATATTATCCTGTAAACCTGTGATAAGGAGAAGCAGCGGTTAGACCATATTTCGAAAACTCTGATGATCAGAAAGAGGTAGCAAAAGTTCGTCAATAGCTTGAGGCATTTTGCGGTTTTGTCGTCATCTAACAGCCAATCATTATACTTCCTTTCACTTTTTATTGTTTCCAATTTTCTATGTTTCATATAATATATTTTTATTTACTGCACTAAAAATATGAAATCAGTTCCTTTGTTAGACTAAAGTTTAATTCTTAGTTTTGTATTTGTAGTTGCTTATTTATAGTTTAGATATATGTCCATTATTAAATTAATCTATACTGCCATCCTTTTATATTTCTAGCTTTTGGCCTCAAATATGCACTATGACTATTAAATTATTTGTAATTAAATGACCATTATTTTCAAATTTGGATTGCAAAATTTTAATTTTTAAAATCAATTATAAACATACATAGTATTTAAAGAAAATATCACTTAGATAATAAGATGTTCCAAGTTAGAAAATTTTAAATAAAACCAATTGAAACATGCAAGCGTTTTTATTTCAAAGAGTATAATTTTGATGCCTTCAAATTAGATACAGTATACTGTCCAAATAAAATTTATAAATTCGAAGTGCTCGGAATTAGAAATGCAATAGTGTCTAAAATTGAACACTAACACAATTTCACAATTGTCCCATGAATTTTAATTATTTCAAGTTAAGCAATAATTTCAAATTAGGTCGAAGCAAATAAAAAAACGTCATGTTTTTCTTGTTTCCATATTATTCAAAGAAACTTTGTTTAAAATTTTTTTAAATTTAAAATAAGATATTTACTCTGAAATTACAAAAAAATTTGCTTAACGAAAATCATTACATCATCGCAAATTAAATTTGTAATAATATTTTTGAAGTAAATATCAATGAAATGCTGATTAGCTTTATTGAAAAATAATCTTGAATAAATCCTTTTTCATAATCCAGATCAAGAGTTTAATTTGACAGTTTAAAAAAATATTATTCTCTAGTTCTAATTCAATACATTTGAATATTTTCAATGTTTTTATATGAAAAGCAATAATGCCTAAAAACAATGACTAAAATCATTAATATAGCATTAAGCAGTTTAAAATATATTCATTTTAGTGGAAAATTAATCCCTTATAACAAAAATACTCAGAGCAAAAAATTTTACAGAACAATTAGGCCTAGTTTTAAAAATATTCATTTTTCAAAATTGCGGTTACCTTCGCTGATTCCTTAGTATTGGTCACAGGGCGCGTCACTTACCCTGTGGCGCTGGCCTGGTGGTAGCGTGTCTGCTTGCAACTCCCCTGCTGTGGAGTTCGAATTGATTGGCCAGAAAATTTTTTTCACATGATACAGAATTGGAATAATTACTATCATTCATTATTATTAATTATTAATAAATTAGTAATTAATAATTACAATTAATTATTGATAAAGTAGTAATGGATAAATATTAATCCATTGTCTTCTTTCTTTTACTTTTATTTACGATTTCCGTTGTTGCTCTTGTAACACGTTAGTATTTTTAAAGCGAGAAAATCATGGAAAGTGACGAAAATTGAAAAACGTAAAAAAAAAATCTAGCGAAAAGATTCGAACTCCACAGTTGCGGATTTGGAATAAGACACGCTACCACCAGGCCAGCGCCGCTTAGTAAGAGGCGTGCCATGTGACTGATACTATTGAATCAGTAAAGGTAGCCGCATTTTCAAAAGTTAATATTTCAAAAACCAGGCTTCACTTTAAAAAACCGTCACACTTGTCATATGAAACTCGATAATCTTTTGAATTATGCCTACGTGAACTCTGAATTTTCACCCTCAATCCTTCCGCTTGTTGGTTCAAACTTTATGAAAAAACTTCAGACAGTTTTTATCAACTATAACAACAAACTTTTACAGAAAGCTACCACAAATATTCTTAACGGAGAGGGGTATGGTTTAACATTATTTTTCTTGACGTCTTCTTGTACCGTGTCGGCGTGAGCTAGATGTTGACTGCCTACTGGAAATGCTCGATGTAGAGCGATTCAAACTATCAACAGAATGGGCGGTATATTCTGCTGCAATTTCATGGTTATTTAAATTGAGCTGATCCAAGTAATCGGTTACGTTGTGACCGCGATTGTCGGATGCATAATAATTTTCTTCGTTCACGGGCCAATTGTCGAAAGGATAGTTTACAGACGCGTCGGAAAAAGTGCTGTGAGGGGACCTTTCAGGAGAACTAGTAGCAGTATCATAATGAGAGTTCCGAGAAGATACCAAAGAAGAGCAATGAGCCGACCCAAAATGAGTGATTCGAGAAGACCCAGTAGAAGTCGTAGTTTGAGTCTGTTCAGGAGACCCATAATAAGCTTGCGCTATAGCCTGATCTCGAAGAGCTTGGAAATGTTGGTTATGTATACTTTGGACTGTTTGAGCATGTAATCGTAAACGCCGTGATAGAGCCGTTCGTTCCCGATGAATTTGATTGGCCTGATTAATCTGACGATCAATGCCCTGGAAATGCTGTACCGTGTTTATAGCACTTAGAAGTACCCAATTACACTGTAAAAAAATTATTTTAGGTTTCATGACAAGTTTTAAAATAAGACTGAAAAAACAGTCCTCAGTGGAACTAAAATGATACCAGATCCCTGCAGTGATGAGAAAAAATAGTATATCTTAACTAGTTACTCTTTTCGTAAATATAGTTCTAACGAAGATAATTTTGGCAATGAGTAGTGAATTGGTTACTAGTTATATTTTTATCATTCACTGAACAGTTATACTCGGGAATGGTCGCAGTTTTGGAGCTGGTATTGTGAATCAAACATAACCTTAGGGGTCATTCACAAAATACGTGATACGCTTATGGGAGGGTGGGGGTCTACCGAAGTATCATTCTCCATGTTAAGATCAATGAAGACTGTATCACGATATCGTAAATAAGTCGTATGATTTTACGATGTCTTTAAGATATCGCAAAGACTTTAACAGCGGGAAATTTTACGTGCAAAAAAATTTAACTTCAGTTTTTTCTGTGAAGACATCGTCAGTTCATACGACATATTAACGATAGCGTAAGGACACCTCAGAGATATATCGTAATGGTGTCCTTAAATTTCTTCAAGGCTCTATCCTATCCCAGGGGACAAATTACAAACTAAATTTTCGTTTCGTAATTTATTTCAATTTATTTATTAAAATTTCTTACGAATTGGTTCGTCATTTAGGGAAAATGTGTATTCTTTAAGTTAAAATAAATAATTGCAAACATTTGTATTGATTAAATTATTGCTTTAGGTAAAGGAACTTATGCTTCAATAAAAATAAGATGATACAAATTCTACAAATTTAACCAAAAAATTGTGTTGACAAAGTTGTGAATATTTGCTTTAAGAAGTTCAAAATTGAAAAAATTGCGGAGTTTTTATTAAAAATTTATTAAATCAATTTAAAGGGATCTGTGTTATTATCAGAGATAGCCACTATCGATTGGCGTAGATGTCATTTCACAATCTATGAAAATAGAAATAAAAAGAATCGATCAACTTAACACTTCAAATAACAGAAAATACTTACAATCATTTTTGACTAGATGAAATATACAATTAAAAGTTCTGTGGTTTGATTCTTAGTGAAGCTAAGTGAGAAGATCTTTTATCAGCAAAATTTAATTTTTGAATTTTCAAAATATATTTTCCATCTAGTCAGAAATGACGTAAAGTATCAATTTAATTAAAACCCCCATCGTTGTTACTCTTTCAATTCTTTCTTTTGCTCTGTGCGCTATTCTTAAAATAAAAAGGCCCTTTTCTCCGAAACACCAAAATCTCTTGCTTCAGTCACAACGACAAAAGATATGTAAAAATTCAAAGAAAAAAATTATCTTACTAAAAAATGTCCGAGGAAATTGTTACATTTTTTTCAAATTTGCGTTACGGGATATCCTTTTTTCTAGGTTTAATAGAATTTTAAGAAATTATAAAACTTTCCAGGGATTTCGAATAATTATTTGGGATTTTTAAAGATTTTACAGACTTTATGGAGAACTCAATTCAAGATTATGTAATAAACAGGGATTTATAGTAATTCTTATGACTGTAAGGGACCTTAAGGATTGTCAAAAAAATTAAAGAGTGTTTTTTCCGAGAAATTTGATGAATAATTTAGATTTATTTTATATTTAGAAAATTTTGCATAATGTATACTGTTTTAATGGATTCTCACGACTACGAAAGATTTTAGGGGCTTTTAGGGGATTTCTAGAGTGCCTGAGGAAATAAAATAAATTTTATTGGAAAGGTTTTTCTATAGATTTGAGCAATTTCAAGAGAAATAAAGGAATTAAATAAATTTCAAAGGACTTACAATATTAAAGTTATTTTAAAAATTTCAGAATTTAAATATATATATATATATATAATTAAAAATTTGTCATAAGGACAACCGCAGGATTTCGCCGGGAGCGGGTGCTAATCTGAAAAATTGCACCCGCTTCCAG
>NC_046661.1:128764865-128772539 GCF_010883055.1 Belonocnema kinseyi
GTCGCCCTGAAAGACACCTCTCTGAAACGTGACCTTCTTAGTTGTCACACGATTTTTTCCAGATGAGATAGTAAATCTGGTTTTCCAAAGCGGCATCAATCTTTCTATGCACCCAACTATTTGCGGATGAACCTTTAAAATTTCCAAAAGAATGCTGCATCTTTGCAGACACATCTATCGATCAGCAGGTTCTCCCGACATCCGGCTACGCCTTTCTTTGAGCCTCGTTGTTCATACATTTCTTGCCACGCAGGTTCAATTGCCCGAAAAATCGTATCATTTAGGATAGCTGTGAATATCTTATAAAGCGTGTTCAGACAAGTTATTGGCCTGTAGTTCTTCGGGTTAGCTAAGTTGCCTATTTTCGGCAGGAGTATTGTGCGCCCTTCCACCAACCACTCTGGAATCGGCTCTTCCGACTTCAAATATGAGGTGAAAATACGGGCCAAATGCTGATGTGTTGAAGAAAACTTCTTTCACCAGAAGGTTTTGATACAAACTGGTCCCGGTGCGGAATAGTTCTTCATCCCTCTTAATACTTTTTTCACCTCCTCGGTAGTGATGGGTGGGCATTCTTCATCAGGCGTTATGAGGGCAACACATAACTCCTTGAAGCTATTTATATTTTCTGAGTCTCCGTCCAGTCTATGCTGAACTTCGTAGACTTCTCTCCAAAATACTTCGACCTCTTCTGGTTTGGGTGGGTGTTCGACAGTAACTGGAGGGTCTTGGAAGAGTCGAGATGGGTCAGAGAGAAACTGTTGATTTTCTCTGACCCATCTCTCCCTCCGGTCTAGACTTCTCTTAGCGTCAGATAGTATCTGTATTCTCTCAACAATATGCTGCCTGATGGTCAGCAGCTTTGACTTGTTAAGTGTGTGATAACGGGTCAGGAGTTCGCGCGCAAACTTTCGAACCTTGACGGTAAAATTTCTGCCAGATGTGATGTAGTCAATAACACATTGAATGCGGGACGCGTACTGTCTTGCCCAGCCTATCTTTATGGCAAGTTGATGCATTCGTCTTTTGGTCTTATGATCAGCCGTTGGTTTTCTTTTACGGTTCGCATCGGCCAAAGCTCTCGCTGCATCATACACGCAATAATTGATTTATATATATATATAATAATAAAATATAAGGAGTTGAATCCTCAATTAAAAAAGATCAGTTTTCAACCAAATAGTTAAACTTTCAACAAAAGAGCCTAGTTGGTATAAAATACGGCGACGTCTTTACGACATCGTTACGGCATCTTTGCGACATCCTATGTCCATGTCGTTTCGGTGACTTTGCGATATAGTAAAGACACCTTGACGACATATACATAGGATGTCGTAAAGTTGTCGTAAATATGTCGTAACAACGTCGTAACGACGGCGCCAAATTTTGTGCCCACTGGGAGATGCATCTGCGAGTTGAATCCTCAAGCAAAGGAGATTGATTTTGAACTAAACCGATTCATTTTTATCAAAGAAAGATAAAATTTCTGCTAAAGCAAATGAATTTTTTAATTTTTCAACAAAACAGTTAAATTTTCAACGAAAAAGGACCCTTTTTCAACAAATTTTCTACCAAATATTTGTATCTTCCTTCAAGAATGATAAAATTCCTATTAAAACGAATCAATTTTTTAAACAAAAAGAAAATTAAAACAAAATGTTTGTATTTTTAGTCAAAAAAGATATTATTTAACTGTTCGATACCTAAATAAAAATTCTACTAAGAAATTCTTCTTACATTTGAAAAGACGAGTTTTGCAAAAATAATGAAATTTTTATTTAACAAAAATTTCAGCTGACCTTTTATGCCAAAATATAAATATAATTGAAAAATGAAACTTTTTACGAAATAGTTGAATTTTCAACACAAAAAGACGATAAAAAAAGATGATTTAATTCTCAAACAAATAATCAAGTTTATAACTCATAATGTAATCTTCAGAGAGAAGCAAATGCACGAAAAAAAGAAATAATAATATAAATTATGAATACACTAGATTTGTTTCTTAATCACCCCCTATTTTTGGTGCACAAAGTTAATTCATATTACACTTTTAGCTAAAAAAATTAATTTGTAAAAAAAAACAAATTTTTAAGAAAATAGCTAAATTGTTAGTCAAGAAATGAGTGCTCAAATAAAGAGATGAGTTTTTACCTAAAGCTATGTAATACTCAATTGTATCAAAATGCAACTGTAGCAATATTTAAATAGATAACCAATAAATTTTATTTTCAACCTGAAAAATGTATTTTTATATAACATAATTATTTAACTATGAGACTTAAATTGTAAACTGAGAAGAATTATGAATAAGAAAATTAATGTGCAAAAAAAGTTGAATTTCTACCCAAAAAATCGAATTTAAAGAAAATATGCTGATATTCAACGAAATAGTTGAACTTTCAATTAAAAAACAAAATTTTTCATGCAAATCGTTCAATTTTAAGTAAGAAAATATCAATTTTCAACCAAAAATTGACATTCAAATTTTCCGTAAAATAATTCATTTGCAACAAAACTGATGTATTTTCGACCATAAATATTAATTTTCTACAAAAATGCAAATTTCGCCAAAATTACGTACCATTTCAAACATTAGTTTAATTTCGAAATAAATGAAAAATAAGAAAAATTCAGTAATTCCTGCGATCAGAAGTAAATTGATGGTGTTTAAATCAAATTCCTGGCTATTTTCCAACCAATAAAGTTCGTTGCTGGTTTTCGTGAATATTTCACTTTTGGTATTTTGGTTCCCAGTTTTGAAACAGGAATGTTGAGAAAAAGGTCGTTTTGTAAGTTTGATCTTGTTACTAAATGTCAGGTCTAAGGAAAAGTTCAATTTTGACATAGTAAATATAAAGATTGCAAAGCATCTGTATTATCGTCAGAGAACAAAATTTCTTAACGTCTTTACAGACTAGATGGATCTATGAAATAATTTTTTTTCAAAGTAAATTGTCTCGCAAAAAAGATCTCCGTTTGATCCGCTTAAAATAAAACCATAACACTTACAATTGCCGGTCTTGTGCTTTTCCCGTTAAGCTACTAGAGAGATCGAGAAAAGTATCATTTTTTTAGGAATACATCCATTATTCTGAAAGGTGTACAAGTCAAAAATTTTTTAAGAATCTGTATTATCCTGAGAGAATAAAATACATTCTTAACGTCTTTTCAGAATAGATGGAGTTATAAATTAAAACTTTTCTTAAATTAATTTTTTTCTAAAAAAAAGGTCATCGTTTGCTCCATTGTAAATCGAAAATCAGAACTTTCGATTGCCGGTCGGAAAAGATCTATGTTCAGAAAAAATTTAATAAAAAAAGCAAATCGATTTATAGCTCCATCTAGCCTGTAAAGAGGTTAAGAAAATCTGTTATTCTCAGATGATAATACGGTTTCTTGGCTCGATCTGTCTAGTAGCTTAATGGGGAAGCATTCGACCTAAAATCGAAATTTCTGTGATTCGATTCGGAGTGGAGCGAACGAAGATCCTTTAAAAAAAATTAATTTGAAATATAAAGATAGTTCAATCCTTTTAGAAAGTAACTAACACACCACTGAACCACAGATGATTTTGTAGATTAAAACTAATTGCATGAAGTTATCCTACCCAAGTGCCCAGTGGGCACAAAATTTGGCGACGTCTTTACGACATCGTTACGATATCTTTACGACAACCTTACGACATCCTATGTCAATGTATTCGAGGTGTCCTTACGCTATCGTAAATATGTCGTATGATCTGACGATGGCTTCACAGAAAAAACTGAAGTTAAATTTTGTTGCATGCAAAATTTCCCGCTGTTAAAGTTTACATGCTACTTGGCGAAAGTTAATTCTACGATGGAATAAAAGCTGCCGTCTGCTACGGCGTCCTTAGCAGCAGTGGGAAAACGGCGAAGTGTGAGTGAATCCGAGTTCTAAATTAAGACACCAGATTTAAAAGAACACAGAAAAAACCCAAGTTAAAATTTCCATCAGTTAGGACTTGCAACAGTTAAAAATTAAATATATTTCGGCGAAAGTTTCACCCAGTTTAGGAGAATAATTTTGACCTCGTCCACTGCGTCACGCTGAAGTGGGCAAATTTCGGTAAAACATGTAGAATAAGCAACAGCACAAAGAAAAAGAATTGTTATTAATGATATAGTATCTCCTCCGCAACAAATCACACTATTGTAGACGAAAGATTATCCTGGCAAGGTTAAAAATCGGAAAATATCTTCGATTAATGTAAAGTTTATCCGGCAAGGTTAATTTTTGTTTGGTGAATCTTTCACCTGGAATCGACGTAAACTTTATCTTTCATTTTTTCTGTGTTTACGATATCGTAATGACACTGTAACTACAAGGAAATAGGATATCGTAAAGTTGTCGTAAAAATGTCGTAACGATGTCGTAAATACGCCGCTAAATGTTGTGCCCACTGGGTATTTGAAAATAGGAGAAGCAAAAAATAATGCTATAGAAAAGAACATTTTAAATTGAACGATGTACCTACATTGTTTCGTCGAGAGTATTCACAGATATAGCTAAGCCACAGTTCGGGGGCAACAGTTACAGGAAAATACTCATATGCCACATGATGTGTAGAACTTTCTCTTTGTCGCAAGACCAGTACAGTAAAACGTCTATTGCGAAAATGTGGCCAAACAACAGCATATGAATCGTATGTTCCAAGGAGTCTGCCATTGTCTCTTATTCTTGTACCAGGTGTAAAACTGAGGTCAGGTATATCTCTTATAGTAGAAAGAGCCAGATCATAAGGTGAACGAGAATTATCTGGCTGCATAGGCGATTGTGAGCTTAATTCTGTAAAAATATAACAGATATTCATAAAGTTGAGTCAGCAATTAAAAAAAATAGAATTAAGGCCATTTGACAAGGAGGTGATGTCGACAAATCCCTACCTTATCGACACTTTTATATCTCCTAAAAACACGATTTGGCGCTTTATGTGAAATAAGTTATTAAGGACATGTGATACTTTGTCGTGGGGTTCATCGGGTACATTCCTCCCTGCTTTTTTCACAAAAATGAAAATGTTTGAAAATTGAATTCAGAGATGCTATAAAATATCATAAAGGACACCCCTGGACTCTTTTTTGAAGGGTGATAACCAAAAAAAATTATTGTGCCTATTAACAATTTTATGTATGTGCATCATTTTGAGGTAAGGGTCATTTTTCAGCTCTCTGTCATTCTGATAATGCAGTTTTCTGTCGCACCCATGTTGTCGGTAAGCAGTCTAGAATAATTATGGAAGAGAATTGTAATACACATAACCTTGAAAAATACTCACACGCTTTTATTGGAATGGAAGCTTCTAATGTGTCCCATAAGGGTTTACATTTTTCTTACACCTTCTCTATTCCTTTACACACCCTCCACACACTTACTTGGTGGTGGAAGGGGGACCCTACAGTTTAAGGTGGGTTCTGAACCACCAAGAGCAACAGCCTTAAGTACTTAGAGAAAACCTTTTTCTCTATAGGTACCGGTCCCACGACTCTCCGGAGATGAACAACTCCCTTGCTAGGCTAGTGTTCACCGCATGGGCCACCGAGACTCTTCCAGAGTGCGAGGCGGGAATCGAACCCGCAAGCCGAAGGAGTGGGTCCAAAGCCTACGCTTTAGCCTCCACTTTCTCACACGCTTTTAGCAAAATCAAATTTTTTTAATTAACTTGGAGAACCTAAAACTGGTAAAATCGATAATTTTCTAAGTTTCACATGCCTTTAAATATCAAAAGTGTTGGTAAGGTAGAAATCTGTTCATGTCACTCATTCATCAAATGGCCTTGATGTTACTATAGAATGCAATTACGTGGTCAACTTCATTTCTTTGGCAAGGGATCGTAAATTACGTAACAGATCAAGGGGGGGGGGGGGCTCGAGATATATTGTTACAATTTGTACTGAAGATTATCCTTTTAGTTATAAATTTTATTGTATAAATGAAAATTTTCTTAAAAATACATCCTTTTTGGCAACAAATTCAACTGTTTTGTTATAAGGTCATCCTTTATGTTAAAAATTCAACTATTTTCTTAGAACATTAACCTTTTGTTACCGATAAGTTAAGTGAAATCTTTTTTGGTTGAAAAGTAAATGTTGTGAATACTTGATAACTAAGAGTTTTTTAAAATAATAAAATCAATGAGGTATGAAATGTCAGTTCAAAAAAAAATTGTCAAGAATAATGTCAGAAATTAAAAATTGAAAATATTGTTTATAGGCTCATACGTGAACAGAGCTTAAATTAATAAAACAACTAAATTTAACAATAATTTTTAACAACAAAGCGTTTAAAAACTAGTTAAAAAATAACGAATCTGATTGGACATAGAATAGAATCAGCGATTAGACATAGAGAGTATAATGAAGTGTATAGAAGCACCAACTTTAATGAGAAGGGTGGACATTCAAAAGTGTAGTAGCTCTAACGAGCGCACCAGGAAGTTCAAAAATTAAAAATAGATAATGGAAATTTATTGATTCGAAACGAAAAGGTAATAACTGTTAATATGCCATCTTTCAGATTGTAAGTTAACACAAATGTCCAAATATTTTTTTATAAAAATTGATCTCAGAAATTTCGGTTTATATGAGATTATCTTTCTCACTAGTATTGTAATATTCTCATAGTTAAGATTGAAGAAATGGTTATTATTGATAAAAATTTTTTGTCATTTATAGCTATTTTTAAAATAAAGGTTGGTATTACATTTTTTCAGAAAACCTCTAATTCTTTCAGATAATCCATAAATGTGAGGAAGAGTTAAGACTTTATCATTCAAATTATTATTGTCTAACCATTTTTGCTTTTTATTATTATTAGAGCAGTTGTGTGTTATGAATTCTTTCCTTTATAACACTCTCAGTAAGTGGTAGAGGACAATAATTGGATTACAAAATTGAGATATTAATTTTGTTAGTGGGAATGATTGCGAAGATATCGCCAACAAACCTTTTATAAAGAACCAATTTAAAATTTAAATTGGATAAAGCTTTTTCTTTTACCAATTCAAGTAGTATATTAAATATTATGGGTGACAACGGAGGTTCCATTGGACATCCAGTTAATTGCTTATAAAAATTATTATTAAAGGAAAAAACTGTATTATTCAAGACCGTTCTGACTGCAATAACCATTTATCTATTAGTGTTTTAGGTAGACTTTTATTATTTATTAATTTCAGTTTTAGACAAGATAAATGTAAATCTAATGGTATATTGTCAAACATGGAAACTACATCTAATAAGACCATACAATGGTTATGGTGATCCAATAGATCCAATGAAATGGATCCTATGGACAACACAATATGTCTCCATTGTAAAGTTGGTTTGTTAATTTAAGGGAGCTTGTAAGCTTTAGCTGTTATTGAACCTAGAGTTTTTAAACGATATGCCATTTGGCCATTGTTGTAGGAATTATTTTTCCACCTCTCAACTATGTTATTAACTTTTGTTTCAACGGAGGAAACCAAAGTTGTATTAAGTTTTTTATAGACATATGTGTATTTTAATAAGAATTCAATACTAGAATTCTGATCAGTCCTATTTGCAGCTACCAGGTGTATACATATGAAACCGGTATTTTTTCAAGAAAAAAACACATTTATTTCAAGAGAATGATAACAAATATTTTATTCAAAGTATGCGCCTTCGC